>NC_039367.1:154508500-154756497 GCF_003573695.1 Papaver somniferum | reverse complement strand
TTTACAAGGATTACTAAATCGAATCCTAGTCAAATCAAGATTTAGGAGGTTTCTCCTAATTCAGCAAGTCTTTGAACGCATATAAATACTAACCCCATTCTCTCGCAATAACACATTACCAGCAGTATTTTGTTGCCTTTTAAGTGTTTGCCTATTGGTTTTTTCGCTGTTATTCGACATGAATACATTCAAAGCACCATCTCCATTCCCAACCAACGAAGAAATAAAGTCATTCCATGCCATAGATCGTGGTTTGTACAAACGCTTAGTCATTGACTTAGGTCAAGACATGATTCTCAGCATGAAAGCTATTTCCTTTTGGATGTGGCTCGAAGAGGTTGGATTTCCAAACAACATCGTTTCAAGGTTGCTAAAGATAGGTGATACTGAACTATCACTAATATTTGGTGAAGCTGTTGGTTGCCTCAAGTGTATCGAATCATCTACGCTTCCATTCTCTTCTCCAACAGCAAATAATGTCATTGAGATTCCATTAACTAAAGCTCTGGTGTCTCCCATGGGAATCAACGTAACAAGGGTATATCAAAACAGGGATAGCGCGCGCATAAGAATCAACCACACTGTGAATCAAGTCTTTTCTGTGGCTTTTGACGATATCATTCAGCAAGCAGTGCGAAATAATCGGCAGCATAATCCTTCTCAATCGGTTCCGTCAGCAGCTACTCATCATGTGTCGAATGGAAATCAAACCTCTATTTGGCTGGAGGGTTTATATCTTATATAGAAAATCCCTCACTTTGGGGAATCCTTCTATTTTTGATTCTTTGAAATCAAACCTCTATTTGTTGTAAGTTTTTAGTGCTTTCTCAGCACTTTCTTCAATGAATTTTATCTTTTCCAAAAAAAAAAACAATAATTTTCATAACCAGGTAATATACATATCCATGAATGATATATGTATTTAGCTGACTGATCCCTGCTACCTAAAAACTTAGATTAAAAGGAAGAGCTTTAGGGTTATACCTATTACATGCAATAACTTTCATGTAATAAATTTTGTTATTATTACTTTATTGTTTTGTTTTGAAACAATCTGCATGCAGTTGGAAATTTTATTTTAGTTATGTTATTTTGGATTAATTAGAAACTGTTGATTGTGTATGTTCATAGTCTTGTGACTCGACCCAAAGTGTCTAACTAGCTACTTTTAATCAGAAAAAAAGACTGGATAGTGACTCAGTATGAGTTTGATATTACAACTCGTGTGTAACTAGGTAATAGGCAGGTCACTTCTTTAATTAGGGTTTGGGCAGTTTTTCCTGATTCATTCATTAACCTCATTCTTTGCCAGACGAGATCATACTGAACGTACTTTCACGTTTAAATACGGTCTCAATCTGGCTAGGAATGCACGTTAGTATGGCTGCAGAAGATATTCGTCCTTTGGTCGTTACACACCCGTGTCGCATATATCATTGACTTGAATCGGACGACTGAACCTCATTTTCTTGTAAGACATTTATACTATGATAGTATGATGATATGAATTGGAAAAAAGCTCTGACATTTAGGGAACTTAATTTAATGATTCCTACTAATATATGTTGAACCAACAGTCTGTTCCTGTAATGATATCGAAGAACCCATCCATATATATGTAATCCCTTTAACCAATTGCAGGGAACAAAGATGGATCAGTGGTGGATCATGTGGTGTTTAGCACTCACCGCAGTGCCAAATTCCATTTCTAAAGAACTTCAAATTCGGTTGAGTTTAATAACTTGTGCAACATGCTGCAATTGACTAGTACCAATCCTTTCATTTTCCTGCCTGCTCAACCTAGTAGTATATTATGGAAATTTTCACCCACAAAAGGCTTCTTAGTCAGGGACTGTTACTTAGGGTTAGGGTTACTAAAAGATAGGCTATCAAATCTCTCCATTTTTCACAATTTCTTTTTTCTGCTGCTCTCAAATTCCTACTAAAATTTGATTCTTCATGTGGCAAATTATTCTACACAAAATCGGTAGTAGAGACACTCTTGCTGAGAGAGGTACTGTCACCTAAGGTCTTTGTGGCCTCTGCAATAATGCTAATGAAACATCCCCATCTCGTGTTGCATTCACTTTAGAAGTGTGGAGGGATTTAATTCCAGTGGTTCCAAGATGGCAATGGACATTGCCTGGTACAATTACTCTTTTGGTGGACGAGTGGATCTAATTGATCTAATTACTCTTCTGCTTCACGCGATACTTTGGTTAGTCTCGAAAGGACGAAACGATAGAAATTTCTCCGGCAAGTCGCAACCCCCTAAACAACTAGTGTGTAGTTACTGTAGTGTAAAAGGAGCAGTTTTTTCTTGGCTCAAGGTGTTCCATCCAGAAAATCTCTCTCTTTTACTGATCTAGTGTTGGGATAGCCTTTTTGATTGGCGACCACCGTAAAAAAGTTCCTTTCTTCTGTTGACTTGATGTCTAGACTCGAGAGTGTGTTATTCTTTAGTTCCTCTCGGCTCAGTTGATCTTCGAGTCTTTATTGTAACATTATGTGCGCTATTTTTAATTTTCAGTACATCTCAAGAAAATTAGATTCTCAACCAACATCCTTCAGCCTTAAGGTGTACTCTAAAGTATATGTGTTGTGCCTTTTGTTGGTGTAAAATGACAGTCAGCCCATGACCTTTTCTACTTCTTTTATTTTGATGGGAGCACTTCTTTTTGACTGTGTAATTTCATGAAGTTATCCCTTATTCACTGATTATATATATTGTAAGTTTGCAACTGGTTATCAATGATAATACGGGGTAAAGAACCACTACAAAATAGAAGGCCTCTTGGGACGGCCAAAAAAACGTCCCAAGAGGACAAAAAACCGTCCCAAGAGGTATTAGGGACCGTCCCCTGTTCCACCGTCACTAATACTATTTGGCCATGTTTTCTTTTTGGGACGGACATATTTTAGCCTTGATTTAAATATTTTATGACTATTAGGGACGGTCAGGCCATCACCGTCCCAAATATCCTTCATTAGGGACGGTTTTCTCAAAACAGCCGTCCCTAGAAGCTACTTGTTTTGTAGTGAACATATAAACGCGTGGTTGTTATTGTCAAGATCATACTGGAAGATCAGAAGTTAATTAATTTGAATACTGCGTATTTGGCAGAGTAAACTACTATAATTCCTATTGTCAAAAATTTAATGTTTTCCGAAATTGGATTTGCCATATACAAGGATTCATGGAACCTCTATCCAGGACTTGCCATATACAAGGATTCATGGAACATATATCCGGTAGTCCAGATTTGAAAATTCAAATTGGCAGGAGAATCTTTACCTACTCTTATCTCATGGTTTACAAAATATATTCGTTGTTCCGGCATTTAAATTTTTACTTTTTTGTCTTGAAATGGAGTTGCCAAATCAATCTATATTCATGAAAGATATAGCTGTCCGGTGATCCATATTTGAAAATTTGAATGGGCGGGAGAAAATCTTTACAAATTTAGGAATTAATTTACACTTTAGTGTTTTAGGCATTTAATACGGATTTGCCATAGAGAATGGTTCATGAACCCTGTAGGCTATAAGATGTGTATGACTTGGAGATGAACTATCTTGTGCATTGTTCCAAGTCAGACAATGGAACATGATGAACAAGAAAAGTTAGAGCACATCCTGTTGTTCACCATACCCATCAATCATTTTCTTATTCATCATGTTCCATTGTCCGGCTTAGAGCAAAAAATCTCTCTCCCTCGCTACCACTTTCACTATCTCTTTTTTGGCAGACTGAAGGAATATTCTGCAGCACCCTTTCAAGATACGCTAAGTTACTTTCTCAATTCTTGTCTGCTTTGGCACACCCTTTTTTTTCCTTTTGGTTGATTTTTCATGTAACCAATAGGCGACCATTAGAAGTTATATTTATGAGTTGCTGAATTTTAATTTTTTTCTTAAAACAAAGAAACAGCCACACAGGTGAAAATAAAAACTAGAGCCCCGAGAACAACATAAGCAGAAACAACAAGACAGCTCAAAGCTAAGAGCCCCTACAAAACAAACACAACATAATCAAGGAGGATCGAAAAATAGCTTTTCCCAATTGGCGACTACTTCGTCAGAATGAATACTCGAGAAACCCGGTTCCATAGACGCCCAGTAAAAAGTTTGAATTTTAAATTTTTAATGTTAGCAATTATAGAAGAGAACTGCAGACTTTGGCCGTTGAAAGTCCGCTTGTTTCTTTCGATCCACAAGTTCCACATAATACTAGTGGGAATCTTTTTCCAAATTTCCTTCCCTAGAGGAGTAAGACCAGCTGTATTACAATTAGAGATGACATCCAAAATAGATTGATGTGGAGTAAGGACTACTCTTCTTGCACCATTTTGAAAGAAGCTCCATATTCTAGAGGCAAAAGAACAATGGAGGAACAAGTGATCGTTATTTTCTGCATGAGTGCCACAGAAAATGCAAGAGTTGGAATTGGCGAGCCATTAGGATTAATAAAAGCAGAGCCCTTTTTCTGTAAATTGGTGAGAGTTGGAGACGGTTCAGCACGGCCTGCCAAAGGAAGAATCCATGCTTCATAGGCCATTTCATCGACCAAATTTTCTTTTGGGGGAAAGAATTATCACCTGCCACCAAATTAACTTCAAGCGCATAGGCAGACTTCACCGAAAAAATACCGCTTTTATGACCCACCCAAACCATTTCATCCTCTTCGTCTTAATTAAAATGAACAACTTCCAACATAGGTAAAGCGATAAGAAGCTCCTGAATTTCATGATCATACAATCTTCTTCTGTTATTGAGACCTAAATCCCAAAAGAAACCACCTTCAGCAGAAACCCTCACATCTAGTAAGGAAATGTTCTTAGTACTTGAAAAAGCGTAAAGAGAAGGACAGGGAGCAGAAAGGATTCCTTCACTACACCATTTGTCTTCCCATAATCTAATCGAAGAACCGTTTCCAATTTTGAATTTGTATGTCCCCAAAGAAAGTGTTTGTCACTGAGTTGATGTGCCTCCAAATGCTAACCCCATATGGATCTTTTGTATCTTTTGTTCTCCACCTAGAGTTCCTATCACCATACTTTCCTGCTATCACTTCTCTGTTATTCCAATTGCGAATCCTAGGCATTTTGACGGCATCGGTTTCAATTTAGTCTCTTGGTTAACTTGATGTCACAGCAGTTTCATTTTCTTGGGGATCAATGATTCAATAAAAATGAAGCTCTAATTTCTTCTTAACCCAGGTATATATGACTCTGTATTTTTCAGTTGAGAGAATATTTCTAGATTTGAAAGCACGTGTGATCCCGAAGCAAGTTCATCATAGATTTATGATCTTTAAAAACTGAGCTTGATAGCATTACAGTTCCATGGTGGGAAGAGCTTCCTACACATTGGGTAATCGGATTTATGTTTCTTAGCTTATTTTTGTGTAATATGTATTGATTTAGTAAATACAATTTGTGATTTGAGAAATGAATTTTTTTTTTTTTTTTGTTTTCTTGGGGATTGGCAGGTAAATGTAAGCATTGCTATCTTTCCCATGTCGAAGAAGTATAATGACGGGTTCTCTTCCACTGTTGTATTAACTAATTTAAAGGCTTCAGTCTTCTAACTCCTAAACCCCCCTCGAGAGAGAGGCTTGCACATAGACTTCAAACCAACCCAATGATGCTTTTGTTCTCAACATCGTTATTACTTGCGCACATTTCATTGAACGGTTAAGGATTTGTAGGTGTCACAAGACTGATGAAAGTAGGACATGGTATTAAATGATGCAAATGATGGTGCAGACATCAAGAATCTGAAACATGAAGTGGTATTAGTGGCGCTGAAAATGATAACCAAATCTACACATTTAATTTATTCTTTGGTAAGAAACTACACTTGGAACATGTGATTGGTCTAATTTTGGTAAGGGCATTAACTCTCCATTGGTTAGGCTTTCCAACCGCTTCCCAAGGAGCATCCTCTGAAAATTATACAAAAACGTTGCGAAGAAGACAAAAGAATCTATAAACATGTGGCATTGCTGGGAGACTGTCTTTGTTTAAGCTATTGGTTTCCAACATGGTCCAATGGACACATATATGGGTCATGCAAGATTATGGAGTGCAAAATTCCTGGACTAAGCGATTTACCATTTTTACATTGATTAACTATCACTGCGTTAAACCAATTAGGTCTTTTGAAAATGGTGATATTCTACTGGACACATGGACGGAATTAATTGTATGTGATCTAATTGCTCAACTCAATTCAATTTACAGATACAAATCCTTATAAGAAACCTATCTGGGAAGCACATTGGCTTGGAGGTAGTGGAGAGTTCAACATTGATAATAGACTTTGGATCAACACACGGAAGGATTTCCGGATAATCCGCCACGTCTGGTTTTTGAAAAAACTCTTGACGACTATAAAATTGAGACTTTGTCTTCTGGTTATCATAATGGAGCCTCGGTGCTCATGGTCTGCATGCATAATATCTTTTTACATGAAGAAAATTCTCTAAGTATTGGAGGAGTAAAATATCGCACATGTTAGTAATCACGCGAAGTAAAGAATACAATCTAAGCGAAGAGCATCGCACACAATAAAGTTGAGATGACGCACCAGATGATGTCAACAAAGTCACGAGTAAAGTGCGAAGAACTGTGCGAAGAGATATTCTATGCGAAGATGAGCGATTGTATATGAGCGAATGTGTCGCATAGTGATCCTGAAAATAGTGGGTTTCTTAGTTGTCATCCACTATGTAAAATCTTATATAAAGGAGAGAAGTCATTACTTGTGAGGGAGTTCTGGAGTGAGTCTTGGTCAAGAAATAGAAAGAGAAAGTAAATCTAGGGAAAATAGATCATTGTAATAGTTGGATCAATCTTTGTAATTCTATCTACATTTCATATAATAAGAAGATGGTCACCTAAATTCTCATTTAGTGATAGTGGAACGTAATTGTAAGATTTATGACAACTACATTTTTGGCGCTAGAAACAGCTCTGGATGATAATTCTTGTTAATAGATCTGAAGTTCTTAGGGAAATTAAGGAAGAATCATAAGGGATCCATGAAGAGAAGACTCATACTAATTCAAGGAAGAGGCAGAGATATACAGTGTAATAACATAATTATAGTATCAATTTCTGAGGCAGATTTTCAAGCAACAGTAACAGGGAGAATTCATAAAACAAATTACGAAGGTAAGAAGATAGAGACGGTAGACAAAGAATTTCATTACAAGATTGGGAAAAGGTGAAAATTTCCTTTGCGGCGGATGAAATTCCAGAAGAAAACTTACAGCGAACAGATCCATTAGTAATTACGGTCACAGCTGAGCGAGAAAAAATTATTGGAAAACAGAGGGGATTTGAAGGATGGGCGATTGATAGAACATTGATAGATATAGGAAGTGTAGTTGATGTAATATTTTATCGCACATTCAAAGAAATAGGATATGAAGATGCAGAAATGACAACCACATCATATAATGTTCATGGATTCAATAGAGCAATTACAAAGCCAAAAGGAGAAATCGTTATGCGAATATTACCGGGAGAGGTTCAAACAAAGATAACACTGTGTGTGATTGACATTGAGTCACCATACAACATGTTGTTGGGACGACCATGCGTACATGGACTAAAGGTCGTAGCTTCAACATTACATCAATGTATTCCCTATTCCAAGCGGTATAGGTGAAATCAAAGGAGATGTTAAGGTTGTGAATACTTGTAATCAAATAGATGTGTGAAATTATGAAGGGAGAGCAAAGAAGCGAAAGGATCGATGGAGAAAAGCAATAGAACAAAGGAAAGAAGAGGAATTTCGAATATACATGATAAGAGCGAAAGAGGGAAAAGGAATACCAGGCGAAGAACCAGCGGAGGAAGGTGGACAAATTAAAGAAATTAAGAAACCAACACCTATGAGGGAACCAAAAACGAATTTTACTGCAGCGGAACCAGCAAATGAAATAAATATAGGAACTGGAGAAGAACCAAAAATTTAAAGAATTGGAACTAAAATGGATAAAGAAGAAGAGGAAAAAACGATAAGAATTCTGCGAGAATATAATGATATTTTCGCATGGAGTATGAATATAATGATATTGTCGCATGTCATAAATTAGACATTAAGAAGAATGTAAAGCCGTTCAGGCAAAGGACAAGGAAGATTGCAACTGACTATCATCCTAAAATAGAAGCAGCATTGCAGAAGATGTTAGATGCAGGAATTATAAGGGAGGCAAAATATCCAGAGTGGATAGCAAATATGGTGGTGGTACCTAAAAAAAACATCGGAATTAGGATTTCCATAGATTTTACAGATCTAAACAAAGCGTGCCCTAAAGACAGCTTCCCTTTACCCGACATACCTCAAATGGTGGAATCGGCATCAGGGAATGATAGAGTCACAATGTTAGATGGGTATAAAGGCTAGAATCAAATTTCTTTGACAGAAGAAGATCAAGAACACACTGCTTTCTTCGCACCAGGAGGTTTATATTGTTACACGAAAATGCCATTTGGATTGAAGAATGCAGGTGCAACTTATCAAAGAATGGTGCAGAAAGTATTCGAAAAAAATGGATACATAAAACATTAGAAGTCTATGTAGATGATATGCTAACTAAAAGCAAAGAGGCGAAAGATCATGTTGATGATTTGCGATCAATATTTGAACAAATGTGAAAATTCAATATTAAAGTAAACCCAGAAAAATGTGTAATGGCGTATCATCAGGAAAATTTTTAGGATATATTATATCCAAGGAGGGAATACAAGTTGATCCGGAGATGGTACAAGCGATTAGAGATATGCCACCACCTGCGACAGTCAAAGATGTTCAAAAGTTAAATGGATTGATAGCATCATTGGGAAGATTTATTGCAAGATCTTCGGACTAGTGTAAACACTTTTTCAATATACTAAAGAAGGTGACCAAATTTGAATGGACAATGGAGTGCGACAAAGCATTGCAGAGCATAAAATTATTTGGTAAACTTATCTATTATGCAAAAGGCAAAGAAGGGAGAAGAATTGTTATTATACCTAGCATAAACATCTCATGCATTGAGTGAAGTACTGTTACGTTCAGATGAAGGTGTAGAAAAACAATATATTACATAAGCAAAACATATAACTCGGCAGAGAAAAATTACTGAAAAATTGAAAAGTTGATTCTCGCACTGGTATATGCATCATTAAAGCTTCGCATTTATTTTCAAGCTCACAAAATTAAAGTATTACAAAGAGTACCAATTGAAAACGCAATGAAGAATTCGAAGAGGTCAGGAAGAATAGAGAGGTGGAATGCACAATTAGGAAACTATGAGATTGGTTATGAAATTTTATCTTCACCAAAGTCTCAAGTTACCGCAGAGTTTCTTGCAGAATTTCCAATAGAAGAAGATGAATAGGTAGAAGAAATGATGGAGGTGGATGAAGAACATGGAAATCCTAATGATTTATTAAATGAGCGAAATCCAAACAGATGAGAGATATTGGTGGATGGATCCTCCAATGGAGAAGGAAATGGAATTGGTATTGTATTCATTTCACCAACAAGAGCGATACTGGCTTACTCATTCAAATTGGACTTCGCATCCACAAATAATGAAACTGAATATGAAGCAGTCATCCTTGCATTAAGGATAGCAATTGAAATAAAGATTGAGGATGCGCGAATAACTAGTGATTCCCAATTGGTAATTCGTCAGATAGAAGGCACATATAGTACCAATGAACCATCTTTGCAAAAATATAGGAAGTTGGTTATGGATTTAGCAATGAAAATTCCAAAAATAAGCTGGAGACATATAGGGAGAAAAGATAATAGACTTGCAGATGCATTGGCGTTCATACCATCAATGTTAGTAGATCTGGTTGCAAGGGATATAAAAATACAAACATTATTGTTACCATCTATAGAAAAGGGTGAAGTGCAAACAAATGTGATGATCATAGAGGATACACTAGAAGAAAATGTGAGCGAAGAGAAGGATTTAAGAACTGAGATACACTGTTATCTAGAGAACGGAGAATTGCAGAGGAAAAAATTAGAAGCACACAAATTAAAGAGTTGTGCGAAAAATTATGAATTAAGGGATGGTGTTATTTATAGAAAATCATTTCTTGGACCTTCGCTCAGATGTCTTACGCGAAAGGACGGAATCGAAATTCTAAAGGCATTACACTATGGCGATGTTGGCAACCATAGTGGAGGAAGATCACTCGGATATAAAGAAAAAATAAAGGGCTATTACTGGCCATATATGCATGAAGATGCAAAACAAGTTTCGAGGAGATGCGAAGAATGTCAACGTCATGGCAAGAAGATACATGCACCTGGGGATATGCTTAATACATCAACAATTGTATGGCCCTTTGGAAAATGGAGAATAGAAATTGTTGGACCATTTATACCAGGAACGGGTCAAAAAAATTCCTAATTTTCGCAACAGACTATGTCACTAAATGGGCAGAAGTAAAAGCAGTTCAACATATTCGCGATAAATACATCTACACATTCATTTTTGAAAATATTATATGCAGATTTTTCATTCCTGCACAATTGGTGTCTGATAATGGAAGCAATTTGAAGGCGAGAATATAACAATGCTGCTCAATGCGTTCAAAATATTATATGCAGATTTGACATTCCTTTGTATCCTCAAAGTAATGGACAAGTAGAAGCTACAAACAAAACAATCGCAGACAACCTGAAGAAAAATTAGAAGGGCACAACAAAGGATGGTGCGAACAAGTACATAATGTAATATGGGCTGACAGAACTACAAGAAAAGAAGCAACAAGAATTTCTCCCTTCTGTTTGACATATGGAGTTGAGGCAGTGCTACCAACAGAAGTTATCATCCCTACCACAAAGTGAGAAGCTTGGGAAAAGAATTTAAGTGTGGATTTGATCTTAGCAAAATTGGATGATTTGGAGGAAGTAAGACAAGTCGCTTTGCAGCACATGGGAAATTATCAAAAAAGGCTAGCTCGAGAATACAACAAGCGGGTTAAAATAAGAGAATTCCAACCAGGCGACTTAGTGCTACGCGAAATTCTAGTGTATCAAAAGGAAAAGATGGAAAATTGGAGAAAAGCTGGGATGGACCTTATATAATAAAAAGAATAGTTTGAGAGGGATCCTATGAATTAATGGATCCTGAAGGACGAAATACAGGTCGTAAATTAGATCGACCTTGGAATAGGCAGTTCTTGAAAAAATATTATCCATAGCCACTTGCGAATCAACTCGCATGGATAAACAGTTAAAAGTCTGTAAGTTCATATTTTTGAACAAGAGCCTGTAATGCGAATATTTCTCTTGAAAGTTAAGAAATTTATAATAGCAAACTAAGACCTTGATACAAGGCTACAGAAAATGATATTTATTATCAGATTGACTAGGAATCCGAATGTGGCGTGCACCCTAATTCGCTCATATGCAAGAGGAAATATAGTAAGACCTATGGCACGTCATAATTGGAAAGACCTAGAAGGAATGACTCAAGGGAAGGCTACACCGACCCCGGAACTTGAGTTGTGGAGATTTTGGGGTGAGAATTAAACGATAATGCCCATCCGGGAGAGATACCTTAAATTTTCAGTCTAAAATAGTAATATTAGATTGAGAGCCTAAGGTGAGAAAGGCTCTCCCAAGGAGCGCATAAACTCGATCAGGACGCCGAGGTACACGGTTGAGACAAGAGTGCCCGGGGCGTGATAAGCACGTAAGTGCTACATTTTATACCCATGTTTATATTAACTAGGACTCGATATTTTATCTAATGACATAATTTTAGTGCTTTTTGTAGATAATACTCGTGAACCTGATCACCGGAAAAATAACCGCTAAATTGAGAGTTATAGTTGCGTTTACAATGAAAGGCACAAAGGCCTCTCACGACACCAGCGAGAATTAGAGCTTAATGAAGGAACCGTGAGCATCCATGTCAATATTTGACCTGTATGTAGCACCACCATCTTAGCTACACATCACCACCAGGAAGTCATTAAGCAAGGCAAAAAGTTGTCTTTGCTGGTTCGAATTAGTCGGGCCCAGTTGGAGTTACAAGTTGTACGTGGCCTCATTATCAGCATATATGTCGTTAGTGGAATGTAAAGAACACAAATTTGGTTAAAAAGACCAAAATCAATAATTCCTGGGTGAAATGGACAGTTAGATTTTGATACTGTTTAAATGGACAAAAACGTAAAAATAGGCGGGATGTAACCAGTTTTATCGTGTCCATTTTCAAATATTTTTTCTTATTTTTAATTTACACAGGATGTATCCAATTTCATCCTTGCTATTTTTTAAATTTAAACTATGATAAAACCAGTTTCATCCTTACTATTTATTTTTTTGGCCATTTCACCCAAATTATATTTACTCGTCCATTTGAACCGTTATTTAAAAATATTTGTACAAATAACCCATTTTCCGTGTAAAGAAATGCTCATTTCTTAATTAAGCAGCAGCTTGAATTCTTATCGAAGAAAAGGAATCTGGAATGAACCTCGTGGCACATTTTCAGTTCTCCAAGCAAGCTGATGCCACCGATTGTCCTTGTTGACTACAGTTAGTGCCGGCGGTGGTGTTTTGTGTCTCTGCATGATTTACTGTGGGTTTTATTCTCAAAATTAGTGTTGATTAATGATGGTCGATCAGAGGCAGATGATGGAAGAGTTTGGCAGTTGGGTTTCTGAACGATGGTGGCTGCTGAGAAGACGAGAGAGTTGACTGTGATTTCTTTGTATCGAGTAGAGGCGAATAGTGGCAGTTGGAACTGATGCTAATGGTGGTCGATTGGAGTAGACCTGTTGGTGCTACACACAGACGTGAATGGAGTTGGTTGTTCTTTGGTCGACACAGAGTTGCAGGCAGAGATCTTAACGGAATGAATTGAAAGAACGATGCTGCGGTCAGGATCTTGACATGGGAAGGATTGTTGTGCTGGTTTGCTGTTGATCGAAACAGAAGTTCGATAAGGAAATGAGAGCAGGAAGAAGCTTAGATGGTCATGAAACATCAGTTGGCTTCAAATGAATGAAGTTTACCAAGGCAGGATGAATAGAAGCTGTATGTTGAATCTGTGTTGATTGTATGGACGAATCGGAAGAGCCATCTCTGACCGAGTATGGCCTGAAGACGAGAAGTGAAGAAGCTAGTGCTGTGAACCTGGCAGGAAGGAGCTGGAGTTAGTTGAGGAGAACGGAGTCATGCTGGACTTCAGTGTGGTTCTGTGGTCGGTATTAAAAAAGTCTTATTTTGGACGTTGGACAATAGTGGACTGGGCCTGTTGGGCATTATTGGCTAGGTCTTTGGTGGAGTTCCAACATCACCTTCCTTATATGAATCGAGATGAAATAGAAAGAGGAGGAGACCGGTTTTGGGAGACGAAGAGAAGTGTGGCGGCTACAGAGCCGTGGAGGAGCGACGGAGAAGGGTTTGCGTTCTTTCGTTTTTCCAATTCCATTTCGATTAGCTAGTGAATCTCCAATATATTTGTTTAGGGCTTTTGAGAAAGCCATGTCTTGCTAATTGTTTCGTAGCTAGGGTTTTTTTTGGTGGAAACTACTTCAAGCATAGACTATTATGAATAATTTGGATTAATTTGGTATTAGGCTATTTTGAATAGAATTGTCGAAATCCAATATTTATGATTTATTGATTTTATAAATAATATTTGTTATTGCTCCACCGGCTTTCTACGAAGTAAAAGCCTAAATGCATAAATGTATTTCATGTTCCAATTTTATTTGTTACAGTTTTTGATAATCCATGCTTAGGTTAAATCATTTGATGGGTTACGTTTAGACGACAAAAATAGTGATTGTGAACCGATAATTATATTTTCAATAATCTTCTTGTCTTTATAATTTGATAGTCCATGCTTAGGAAACTCTGATGGGTTATACTTAGGAGATGCGAGTTTATTATCGATAATTATAACAATAATAGGTGTTGCGATAGAACGAAGATATAAATGCATATTTGTAATTTGAATGCTTTTAGTACTCAATTAGAAATAGTAGTGGAACCCATAAACCCTCGTTACTGTCTGTCCAGTTGAATTCATTCTATTAGTTCAGTGTTATTTCGTTTTCAATTATAAAAATTCAAAAACATTATTGTTGGTTAATCTTTTTAGAGATATTGATTACAGTATTTCCACCGCTCTTCGTGGGAACGACCCGTATTTGCCTCTGTCTACTAGTTAGACACCGTGCGATTGCGGTTTATTATATATAGGGTTTTCCCGAATCCTATCAGGGCGTCTGGAGCGTACCTTGCCACTCTTGACAAGTCCTGACTATGATGCACTCGGTCCGAAGATACCCCACTTAGGGTGCGGTCTTGCTGCCATAAACCTTATCGGTAGTGTATGCGAGACTGTGAAATCAACTGGTTGTTGAATCACTGGATGGAAAGAGCCATAATCTTAACCCGATAGAGGTATGCTTCCTTGAAGGGGCAACCATATGGGAAGATAAGGACGGAACCCTCCATTAGGGAGTTGAATTGTGTCAAAAGACGTAAATGTGATAAGGCTTTTACTCATGGGAGTATTAAGACTTGTGATATTTATGCGACAAACCTGAAGAGGAAATAATATAAACGAAAAAGATAAGACGAGATCAATGGGTCGATGTACTAAAATACAAAGGCCGCCTGCGATCTCGTCGCACAAGAATGAGGCAAGATAAGACCTTTACATAGGAAGGAAAAATAATACTTCCCAAGTAAATTAAACAAACTAATGATAAATTCGCACAATTGTTTCTTACAAGAGAAATAATAAGAGGAAAGTATGGGAATTAAAACAATGATATATTATCTTCCTTGAAACAAACAAGTCTAAAAATACGAAGGTTCAAAATACGTCAAAATAAAGAAAGGAAATCCAGAATGCTCAACAACAACATCTTATTCAAAATACTTTTCAAATCTTAGCACTGGGTCCAGGATTTTCAATCTCAGTATTGGCCTCATTAGCAGACTTCTCTACTTCTTGCTGATTTTCTTCATCATCTTGATCCTTTTCATGATCACTTAAAAAGTCATAATCACTATCTAGTTCAGGATATTCTTCATCCTCACTCACGTTACATACGGGGAGTTTTACTGCTGGAAGAGAGTTTCTTAAAAGAATTCCGTCAATAACAGATTGGGCACTAGAATCGCCTTTGTGAATAGCCGCTCTTTCAAGGTTTCTAGCATTCATCTCTAAAAAATTCTTCTGGTATGCGTACCTTCTTCGCGCTCTGCTTCGAGAAGCAGAAAGAGAGATCTCAAGATTCCCACGAGATATTTCCAGATTCGCACATTCTTTGCGAGCCTTGGATAATTCAGACTTCATTTGAGTAACAACAGACTGGTGCGATCTTTCAGAATCTACAAAGAATAATAAATAGCCATAAATAAAAAAAATTAAATTAACATTGTGCGGAGAAATACCAAGAAATCATAATAAGGCAGTCAACTTTAGCTGACTACCTTGGAAGAATTTAGAAAGAGCAAGGGTATTGTCCATCATGTCCATAGCCTTATCAAATCCATCACCAATTGAACCACTGAGGCGAGATCGAATCTTCTTTTCTTCAGAAGAAAGAGATTTGTTCTCTTTCTTAAGAACATCATGGGAATTCTTCAACTGACTGTATTGTTTTTGAAATTGATTCTTCTTCACAGAAAGACTTATATTATTTTGAATAAGTTTCTCATTTTGGGAGCTTAAATCTTTAAGCGAAGTTCCTTCAATACGCGAAGAGTTCGCGCTTGATTTTCATTTATTTCATGAAGAATTGAATACTGATGTGAAAACATTGCTTCCTTCTTCGAAAAAGACAACTTCTTCCGACAAAGGGTATGATTTTCTTCTGATAAAGTTTGATGTAGTAAATCAGCATCACGTGACAATTTAGAAAAAAAGGATATTTGATCATTAAAAAACCCAATTTTTGGAGTGAGATGGTTATTTTCATTGGAAAGATTGTTAATCTGATCAAGCGAATATGAATATTGATTATTTAATTGGATTAATTGAGACCGCAACTTCTCGTTATTCGCATGAGTATCTTCAGCAAGAAATTGAAAGTCATACCTCTCATTCGTTCGCTTCCGGTTTAAATCTTAATAAATGCACGAAGAAATTTACAAAAATGAACGTATGCGAAGGAATATAGAATCTGATGAATGACTCAAATATAATAATAAATACCTCTAACTTTTTGATTTTCGTTGCGAAGAGTTTCAGCATCAAAACTCGTAATTTGGAGTTCTCCTCTCAGCTTTTGTATTTCCTTCTCCAAAGAAACATTTTTCTGCAAAAGTTCCAACTAAGAACAACTAGATTCAAAATGCTTTTCAACTGGCATCACACGACGATGAGAGTCCTAAAAGGAAAAAGATGAAGTTAGTATAACTTGGAAGTAGCATAAAAGAAGATAAAGCTAAGATGCGAAAGATAGATACTAGAACATCTAGAGCAACATGGAAGCTCGGGTCAATTTGAGAAAGGACCTCATCCCTTGAAGCGTTATCAGCGGGAGATTCACATAGAAGCTCACTTAAGGAAGAACAGGAGCGAAACTTGCAAGGATCATCAGTTAAAGATGGGGCAGAGTTGATGACGTCGGATAGAGTATGAGCAGCAAGTTTTACACTATCCAAAGATTTCTTGTTCAAAGGAAAAGAATTTAATAAGGAAAGAGAAGAAGGAGTAGTAAAATCTGTTTGGATGGGGGATTTCTTTTGAAGAAGGTTTGGTTGACAAATAGAATTAATGGGTAAAGGAAAACCTTGATTGGCATTCGATGGAGTCGCAGAGGCAATAGGAGGAGCACTTTTTATTCCTTGATTAAGAGAAAACTCCTTATTCACAAGAGACTCCTTTTCAAGAAAAAGTTCATCATAAGTAACATAGACATTCTCATCTGTAAGATGGATTGTTGGTGAAGGGGTAGCAGGAACATTCTTCTCAGAAGCTTGAGATGGTGTAGGAGTGACAAGAACATTTTTCTCAGGAGTTTGAATTATTGTAAGAGTGATATGAGGATTATTATGTGAAGGTTGAACTGTGGTTATAGGGACAACATCTGCAGTACTAAAATCTAGAATAAAAATATTTGAAGGGATTGGTATTGGCTTGCGAGGATTCTTATATTTTTGCTTCATACCATCAACCATCTCAGAATCGGAAGCCTGCGAAAATAAAATAGATAAGAAATAGAGGCAACAATATTGTTTCAAACAGATTGGATATTTCTTACTTCATTATTGTGCGAAGTCTTCCTCTTATGAGATTCTTTATTATCAATGTTCGGTTTCTTCTTTTGCGATTCTTTATTTTCATTCGAAGAAGATTTGGGTTTTTGCATGATTTGAAGAGCTCTAATAGAAGAACTTTTCCTGCGAAAGTATGGGAATTAGGTTAATAAAAAAACTTAGATCAGAATGGTTAAAATCAATAATTTTTATCATCATGCGGAAAGGTAACAAACTTCGATCAGAGTTCCTGGCGGAAGAACAATAGTAGAAGAAATCGGTGACAGCAGTAGCAGAAATGGATAATAACAGATGAAGATGAATAGCAACAAGAGAGAGAAGATAAGTGTAGAAGTATAGTTGCGGAGAATAAAAAGAAGGAAAAGAAGGGTTATTTATTGTTGAAAAACCCTTAAATAGGTGAAAAGAAGCAACCGGTTGAAGACAGTTCAAGCCGGTAAAAAGGAAGAAAATCGACACGTGTGGAGAAAAACTTGAAACCCGGAAAATTGTCGGCAAAGTAAAATGAAAAAAGACAAGCATGTGCGATTTACAAGAGGGGAATTTCTCATACCGCTCACTCTGAAGAATAAGCGAAATGAGTAGAGGCAAAATGTAGGAGTAAAATATCGCACACGTTAGTAATCACGCGAACTAAAGAATACAATCTAAGCGAAGAGCATTACACACATCAAAGTTGAGATGACGCACCAGATGATGCCAGCAAAGTCATGAATAAAGTGCGAAGAGGTACGCTATGCAAAGATGGGCGATTGTATATGAACAAATGTGTCGCATAGTGATCCCGAAAATAGTGGTTTCTTAGATGTCATCCACTATGTAAAATCCTATATAAAGGAGAGAGGTCATTACTTGTGAGGGAGTTATGGAGTGAGTCTTGGTCAATAAAGAGAGAGAGAGAGCGAAAGTAAATCTAGGGCAAATAGATCATTGTAATAATTGGATCAATCTACATAATTCTATCTACATTTCATATAATAAGGAATTGTCAGATTTATGACAACTACAAGTACAGGAAGAAAATTCTCAAGTTGGGCGAAAAAAATGATGGCAAGTCCTTGGATTTTCTCTTACAAGTTGAAGATTTGCGGATCGGCACTCCTCCAGTTTTAGACGACTTACCAAACACAAGGAGATGGTCCTTACACTCATCAGGTGTGTTCTCGGTTAAAACTCTTTATGCGAAATTAGTAAACGCATATGGGGTAGATAACTTTCCATACCAATTCATTTGGAAGGCAACTGTCCCGCCAAAAATAAATCTTCTGGTTGGGAGTCTCATTCATGGCAACAGTACAAGGGTATTGACATTTATAACTCTTTTGTGTTGTGTGGAGATGATCTAGGATCTCATGATCACTTGTTGTTGCACTGCAAGATCGCACATGAGTTTGTTCAATGTTGTTGCCAAGTTCTTGTTACGCATGGGTAATTCTTAGAACTGCAATGATGTTAGCTCATTCTTGGCATATTAAAACCTTTTCAACCAAGGGCAATTATATTTGGACCTTAATACCGGCTGCTGTCTTCTAGACTTTGTGGAAGGAATATATCAGTCGCTGCTTTGATAATAATCATAATTTCCAAACGGATGAAGACCTGGGGAATGAAGCTAAAACTTATGTTCCTCTTTGGGCTGCTGCGGGAAGACGAGTACAGATGAATTTTGTTAGCGCTGTAGTTAGAGACTGGGATAATCTGTTTTTATAAAATTTTGTAATTTTTTTTTCTTATATCATGCTACCTTTCATAGCCCTGTAAATTCTTAATCTCTAATATATTTTCTCTTTTCTCATCAAAATGTCTAATATATCTTCTCTTTTCTTATAAAAAAAAAAAATCGGTTGGACATGTTAAGGGGGAGATTTCGGGTCGGCAGTTCTGTCCCAGAAAGAGCAGGTCTTTTACTTTTCAAATTGTTCAACTTGGGTGCAATACTAGTGTTTTGCACAATAGTGGGATGCTTTAAATGGAGATTTGAGAAGATTTACATGGTGATTTTTAGTATGGAGGGTAGTCTGGTGGTTAGGGTACTCTTCAAAACGTTTGTTGGAAACAACAAACTAAATCCCATGGATAATAGAAAAAATTACGTGGAGTCTTCTAGGTTGAACACGTGGCACAAACCCCACTCCGGAAACCTTTTCCTATACGCATTGTTTATCCAATTAACGAAAAGATAAACTAATAGACACCGCCAAAGGTATCCAATTTCTTGGGCTATAAGTAGATGAAGTTTCGGAATTGTTTGTCAAGTTACTTACTATCAATCTTATCCACTTATTATTCCGAAACTCTCACGAACATCCTCTTATAAATAGATGGCACCAACAGCTGCAATGCTAACTCGATCATCGTCTTCTGCATCCATGGCATCCAGCACCAGCTTTGCTTCAACATCAACCCAAGTTCTTGGAAATTCTTTCTTGCAGGTTAATCTCTCAGCTGGAAAGCTTTTTGATTTTTCGGGATTCTTTAGGCGACCCGATTCTACCACTACTGGTACCAATTTCATGAAGGTAGAACAAGAACGGCATAACGAGGATCGGACTAGTTCATCTCCTAATCCATCGTCGCCGGACTTCTCTTTAGATAAGAAGTTTCAAGAAGCCGTCGAATTAAGTTGTTGGGCTTCTTAATGAATAGTTTCTTAGTTTAATTTTTTATTCAAGAAGAAGTAGAGTGTTAAATCGAATCGGATATCTCCCTTTTCTGGATGTTTTAGTCTGTGATGTTTTTTTTTTCTTTTCAGTATGTAGATGAATAAATTTGCAGGTTATGTACTTAAATATTTGATTAATGTATTGAAATTTTACCAAGTTAAATTGATTATCAGAGTATTACTATTACGTTCAATTTCAATTTTTCTTTATTCATTATCTTTTCCTTTTCTTCCTCTCATGTTTTAAACCTTGTAATGTTAGGCTTGTGGTAGCATAAATTGATAATGGGGAATTCTGGGTAATTTGGATAGTGTAGAAACTTCTGTAGATAGTACAACGGGGCTGGTGCTCGCAAAAATATGACGAGCTGAAGTTGTTGTACTGCCAAATTGATGTGGTTGCTGAAGCTAGGATTTAAACCTTAATCAAATTGGGTGTGGGATAGATTAGTCACATTCACGAAACAGATTTAGTTTGGATTTGGGATAATAATCTTTATCAACAACGAATGAAGAATTAAAAGAAGAAAATTGTGATGAATATCATTCTCAGAGTGCAATATACTGTATAAAGTCAATCAATGTTACGTGAAATAATACAAAAACACATGCATACACACAAAGAAAATAATAGCAGTAACTTCAATACAAAACCGAAGTAAGATCACAATAATAAAGAAGGTTTTCTTCTGATACGTACTCGTGGAACCGTAGCTTATATGAATATATCATCGTACTGAGAACATATTTATTGGTTAGTAGTTGTAGTTGTTGGTGGTGGTGGTGATGGAGAGAGGAAAGAAGGGATTGTTGTTGGGATGGTAGGAAGGAATGGCTGCTAATGGTGGGAACGCAGGCATTGCTGGCAACGGGGGCAATGTTCGTTTTTTTTTCTGCTCTAGAATTTTGTTTTCGCATCTATCTGCACCACCGGCATTCCTCGCTGCATGCCATTCTGCAACTAATCACTGTCCTCAAATGACAATTGTGTGGAAGATGGCTACGAGTATTTTTAGCAAATTACAATTAATTCTCTGCATGCTAAATTTTGTATTTTACTAACTGATTTGATTCTTTTTTTTATCCCTGTCTAATGTCTTTTACTTTGTGAAATCAGAACCATCCATCACTCCAAATTTGTTAAGCGAGAAGGAAATGTGCATGCAGTACATCGCAACCTCCGAATGGTGGCGGAAATGAAACATCGAAACCTAGGCCCACTGAAATCTTCCACCTAACATGAGAAGACTTTCGAAGAAATCGGTGGTTTGACCTACAGATGTCGTTACTATTAGGTTGTTAACCATGTGTTGGTTAAAAACGAGACCTTTATCGTTTTATTACATTTGTTGTTTTTCCGTCATTTTCAATGTTTAAGTCTCCCTCACTCCCTCTATTACCAATTTAGCCCCGTAGGAATTTAACACGAATATTCATTTGTCTTTCCCGCAAATTCTTTCCCAATAATACCCCGCTTGATGTGGAATTCTGGTTTTAAGAAAATTCAAACAGTATCTAGAATTATTCCATTTTTATGTTTATGACAAAAATTTGAATGAGATCAACAAACTTCACCTAGCAATATAAGATTTGGGTTTGAAAAGTTATTTTTTAATTCTACGAACTATTTTGTACAAATAATTGTTTTCATATACTATTTTATGATTGGATACATATCTTATTTATCTCTGGAAATCAGTATATTATTAAGTGAATAATAATAATAATACAGTGTCGTATAATACTCTGAAAAATAACATATTTTATTTGATTATATATTGAGTAGCTATGAAAATGTGGACTATTTTATGATTGGGTACATATCTTATTTATATCAGGAAATCATTATATTATTAAGTGAATAATAATAATATAGTGTCGTATAATACTCCGAAAAGTAACACATTGTATTTGATTATACATTGAGTAGCTATGAAAATGTGGATTTTGTACAAAAATTGTTGTCTTCCTGTAGTTTTCCTAGAGAATATTTATGCACTTTATTATAGAAAAATTATAAAAACATAGATTCGCCAATTAAAAATCAATGATTTTTTTTCTAATTGTGTCAGGACATCTGCAAATATTCACCAAACCCAAATTGTCGTTTACTGGTTGTTGCTCTTTCCCGACGTAATACATTGTACTTTATGATTGAGTAGTTGTAAAATAAAAATTCGGTAAATAAATTTTCGTCTGCCTGTTATTTTCCCAGTGAACAATCATGCACCTTATTATTGGATAATTATAGAACTACATACCGATTTTTATCTAATTTGTGTAAGGAAGTCTGTAAATTATTCATTAAACCCGAATTGTCGTTCGTTGGTCGTTGTTCTTTCCAAACAAGACACATTATACTTCATGATTGAGTAGTTATTAACATGCAGATTCGGTAAAGAAATTGTCGTCTATCTGTTATTTTCCCTGATAATAATCATGCACTTTATTATTGGATAATGCATATTCTATTGTGAAAATCGGTGATTTTTACCTAATTTGTGCTAGGAAATCTGTCAATTAGTAAGTAACTGCAAATTGTCGTGTAATGTTCGTCGTTCTTCCGAGAATGTTATATTTTGTACTTCGTTATTCAGTAGTTATGGTGATACAGACTTGGAAAAATTTGTATTTACCTATTGTTTTCCCAGAATATAACCGTGTACTTTATTTTTTTAAATAATTATAAAATCGTTGATTCGGTAGTGAAACGATGATTTTCTCCTGACGTGTGTCAGAAAATTATTAATTAAATGCACATTGTCGTTTACTGGTCGTTCTTATTTCAAAATGTAACACGTTGTACTTGATTATGGAGTAAGTTTGAAAATGTGGATTCAGTTAAAAATATCATTTACCTGTTGTTTTCCCATAATATGATTGAAATTAGTGAATTTTACCCGTCGTTATTTTTCCAAAATAACTAAATAAATTTCTCAATACTAAGATAACCATTTTTCAAAATAACCATCGATAAGATATTATGTACATTCAAAGGATAACATCTCTCAACTATATACGAACTCAAGATATATGAAGGTTGTTTTGGTCAACTTACACATTCCAGATTTGTAAACATGATTTCTGTTTTCTATGAAATTTTTAAAACAAAAATTACAAAAGTACTTTCAAGGGTATTATAGGTATTATAAGTTCTCCTTTTCCAAAGAAAAACATAGATGCATACGAGTTTGCTGACTATTTAAGAAGAGCATGGAACAGAACCTTCACACTATACACTAGATCCTAAACAATGAGAGAAACATTTGAAGAAGAGAATATAAACTCTTCAGTCACTACTGAAACAGGATCTCTCCCTAATTTCTAGATCTTACAATCTTCAATCAAAATGGATAATGGCATCAGTAGGAACTTTATCGAAATAAATTTTGAAAATGAGTATTCATTTTCAGAAGTTTATGATGAATATCTTTCATCACTCTCCTCTTCTACTCCTTCTTCTGCACTTTCGTATGATTGTTTATCATCGGATGATCAATTATATTCTGTTTTCAACAGTCTTCCACAACTCGCAGAGTGGTCGGCAGAAGATAAGAAGTTATTCGAGAATGCTCAAGCTGAAATCAACTACTTGGGTATTCTCGGGAGTTTCCAAAAGATGTCATTAATGGTACCTGGAAAAACCATTGAAGAACCCAAGCAACATTATCAACTTTTTGGTGATAAAAACAATCCCATACCCGTCGATGATAATAATAATAATAAGCACGTCATAGCTCCCTCTACTGCAACTACCATTATCAGTGGTATCTGTCATCATAATGAGAATGGATCCATAAGAAGAAAAGGAAAGGAGACAGTAAGTGATGATAAGAACGAAGCACCGGTCGTTCCTTCTTGTAGAGCAAGAATAAAAGCTATTCTCAGTCAGGCTCGGCATGGTTTGCGGAGACCTTCAAGGAAAGGATTTGGAGCTGGAATTAAAAAGCCAAATAGAAGGACTCATATTCGTTGGACCGAAGCTGAACACAAGTTTGTATTTTCATCCCTATTTATCTCCCTAATTAAGTTGCTAATATCCTCATTGAAAATCTTAAATTTTATGTGGTGTTGGCTGGTACTAACTTAATAGTGTTTGAGAGTCGTATGAGTACTAGAATTATTAACAATCCGGATATTAAGAAAAATGCATGCTAGTTTTATCTCACTTTTGGGTAAAGTTTTTCGTTCTAATTACAGGTTGTTCCTGGACGGATTGGACAAATATGGTAAAGGAGACTGGAGGAACATTGCCAGGCACTATGTGCGTACCAGGAGCCCAGCACAAGTTGCCAGTCATAGCCAGAAACATTTCATTCGCCTTGCCAAGCAACCACAGGAGGTGCTGGTCGGAAATCAAGAAGGCCAAAGGACTAATACTGATACTGTCAATACGCATATGGGTATAAGGAACATCAGCCTAATAAAGGAAAACAGCAGAAGCGGTTGGTCGGGGTATGGATCTAGTAGCACATATCCTCATGGAGCTAATATCACTAAGTATAAACCCATTGTTCCAGTTTTATATATTTATTCCTCTGCTAGCCGTCACCGAAATTTCATGCTACCATTCATAGCATCTCGTAATCGTAAGTCTAAACTATTCCGCTGGTTGTGCTTCAGATCATCGTATATATCAACTAGAGGTAGCTATAGACCAATTTGGCAGCAGCAGGAGCAGGTCTTGAAACCATCAATGGCCAACTATGGAATGAGTGCATCATCCATAGATCAACAATCGTACCAGCCCGCACATATAAATAGAGCAATGAGGATGAGTAACCCATCAAACGGTGCTGAACGAATGACGATCAACAATTATCTGTGCAGCAATACTGCATCGAGGAGCAACCACATGACGTCGAACAATATTATGCTTAATGAAAGAATGACAGCTTTGGATGACCCATCCAATGCTTACATTCTCGAGAGCAGCAACGCATATATGTTATGATCTTGCTGCCCATTCATATGATCAACCTACCAGAAATAATGCTACAAATAATAATCAGCTCAACCAAATATGAGAAACAGGGTAGCTAGGAAGGAATGAGTTATCTAGTGACAAAAGTATAATATGTAAACAGTATATAGAATGACGAAGCTGGTCAACAAGTAAGAAGTTTCTAATAAAAATGACGACCCCTGCGTTGTCTTGTAAGATATAAAAAGTTCTTTACGTAATAAACTAATAATATGATGATGAACAAGAAGATGCCCTAGATAGTGTGATTAGATATCCACACTTTTTTGTTTACACTTGGTAGCATGATTTCCAACCGAGGCGGGTTTGATCATTGGTAGTGTTACTTACTTTTCTCGGTACCCCACAAGTTTACAGCATTTCCTGTAGGAAGATTTCCGGTACTCTTTCTTTTTCGGCAGTGAGATTGTTAAATCATGTTGTTTACTATCTTTGAAGCATAATTGAATCACAAGACATGACAAAATCTCTGGTCATTTTGTTTACTATCATTGAAGCATAATTGATCAACAAACGGCCGAGTTGAGCTACTACTCAGGTCATTATATAAGTTCTCTATTTCCTATTTCCTACCATGGGGAAATTAGGCTAAGGCCCAACCCATGGAACCCATAATATGAGGCTCTTAATTAAAATAAGTATAATAGGCCCCGAGTTATTAAAGAACGATTTTTTTGGGATCATGGTTTTTTTTCAGGGACCATGGTTTTATTTTGGGTAAAGACATTAGAAGTAAATCTAGGTCACCCCTTATCTGGATATTTATATTAATACCTAAATTACCCTCCTGATTAATTTTGGGTGATGATTAGTTAGTGTTAATAATAGTTAGTGTAATGATTAGTGAGATGATTAAGTTAAAGATAATTAGTGAGATTAAAAATCAGATGATATTTGTTTTAAAGAAGTAGAATTATTGAGAGAGTAAAGTTAGAGAAGATGAAGAAGGAAACATGAAAAACGATGGATTTTACCAACCACAACCGGAGGAAGGGTATTTGGGTACCCAGGTGTGCTTCAAACTTAGATAATGTTGGTTAAATTGCTCCAAACTTTCAAAAAAAATGAAAATTTTTATGTAGATTTGGGTCAGTTCGGTTACCATATGGCAAGAACATGTAACCGAACACACCTGAAAGTGTAGTTCGGTTACGTTTTCCTAACACGCAGGTTACCAAACTCGCTCGTTAATGGAGGTTTTGGTCGTACAGTGTAATGTTCGGTTACCTAGGATAAAATGGTAGGTAACGGAACTTTGAACTTAAAAATTTATTTGGGTACATCTTGTGTGTTCGGTTGGTTCGCAAACTTCAATATATTTTTCGAATCAACCGAACTGGGCTTATATATGCATATATGCAATTAGGCAAACCTTCGGTTACTACGAAATTTATTTCTTGGCGAATTAGGTAGAGTTCGGTTACGAAGTTTCAAAGGTAGAGTTCGGTTACAAAGAAAACTTAACATTTTTGCGAACGAACCGAACTTGTGGACTTCTCATAATTTTCGTAAACTAAAGTTCGGTGATATCCTTATTTTGCGAAGGAACCGAACTTATGGACTTTTGTTGTTCTAATATAAGGAGTTCGGTTAAAAGTATTTTTTGTGAATCAACCGAACTCTATTGGCTATGTTCGGTTATTTTGTAGTTTTAAAAAATTTTGCGAAAAAACCGAACTCTATTGGCTAAGTTCGGTTATTTTGGAACTCAAGATAGTGGCCACAACAACACAGTTCGGTTAGACTGGATTTGTTTTTTTCGGTTCTAAGGGCGGAGTTCGGTTACTTTGTAGTTTTAATTTTTTTTGTGAAACAACCGAACAGAGAGTTCGGTGACTTAGTTTTAAATCCAATAAAACCGAATTGTTCTTCGTGTTCTTCATTTTCAAGAAGTTCGGTTAGTAAACTAGGGTTTTTTGCAAAATCGGCCTAACCGAACATGGCTCTGTAACTCCAACTAAAACCCTATTTTGATTATTTCTATTCGATTGAAGCAATCAAAATCAAATTAAAGTGAAGGGTTTGTTGGAAAATACCTCTGGAGTGGTCCCATGGAAAAATCAGGCTGCGGCTGGCGTCTTTTATACTCGATAAAATTATCATGTAACAGAACTTAATTGTGATTGCATTGATGTTGTTACATTTCTTAAATAGGCGGTGGTGGTGGTGGTAATCGGTGGTTGGTGGTGGTGATAATCGGAGGTGGTGGGAGGTGGCAATCGGCGGTGGTGGGCGGTGGGGGTGGTAATCGGTGGTTGGTGGTGGTGATAATCGGAGGTGGTGGTGGTGTTAATCGGCGGTGGTGGGCGGTGGAGGTGGTGGTTATATATATATAGGTGGTTATTAGATTGGTTTTAAATTAAATTAGGTTAAGGGTAGGTTAGTCATTTCAACGTTTTAGGACACTCCTTATCACCATAGGGAAGGTGGCCTAATAAAACCATGGTCCCCTCAAAAAAACCATGGTCCCTAAAAAATCATTCTTATTAAAAGACATTCATGCCCTTTTATATATAGTCAAGCCCCAAATTAAATAAAATTTAAAATTAAGCCCAAAATTACTAAATCTAGGTCCAAAATTATTAAAATATATTATGAATGTGTAAACAGAAGTTACACATGTATATGACATGTGTATCCAGAAGTTACACATCCTTATGCCATGTGTAATGCAAAGTTACACATCATAAAAATTGACATAAAAAGAATGCATACAAAATTTTTATGTATTACTTTAATATTCATTTACAATAATTTTTTAGCATGTTTAACTAGAAGTTACACACGTTTCTGTTTATTGTAATTGAGAGTTACATATGTATCTGTGTAGTGTAATTGAGAGTTACACATGCATCTGATTTGTGTATTCAGCGTCAACTTTAATTCCAGCGAGACAATTATCACATTTAACCAATTAGCTTTTATGAAGTTATCTGAAACATGAAATATAACAAGAAGTGATCAGTATTTATAAGATTAAAATGAATAGTACATACAACAATGTATATTCAGTTTCACATGCACGAAATCACATTCTAACATAAGGAGATGTGGAATCAAGTAATTAAAAACCAGGGCTTAAGAAACAACTTTGCTGCAAGAATTCCAATTTCTTGCAAACACAAAAAAAGTGTTCATCAAACACACCAAAGTATAAGCATATGCAACAGATACACATCTACATATCATGTGTAACTCACAATTACACATTCAATTAGCATGTATAACTAGCAGTTACACATCCATAAAGCTTGTGTAACTGGCATGCGTAATTTTTTGGTTACAAGGTTTGTTCATTTTAGCATGCGTAATTATAAGATACTCATGCATCTATCTAATGTAACTCAGAGTTACACATGCATCCTACTTGTGTAATTAGGAGTTACACAAGAATATAACATGTGTAACTAGAAATTACACATGCATCCTACTTGTGTAATGTGCATAAATGCGCAGTCTAGATATAGAATTTGAAACTAAAAAACAACAAGAGAGGAACCTGTATAACAATGTATAAGTAGCCTACACAGAGAAAAATTGACATATATGGTTTTCCAAATGAATGTTTGTTACGCAACAATAGGCTGATTTTGGGTTTAACAACAGCAAAAGATCAAACTAGACAAACACCAACTAAGTTGAGTTATGTCTAACTGGTACCTTTCCGGCACTCATCTCTCCAGTGAAGGCTGAGTGAATGATAATCCCGAGATCATCGAAAAGCAATCACTAATGCGCTAACATTAGGCACCTCAAAGCTACTACCTTCCAACCAACATAAACTTAACCAAGAAAGTTTTTGTTGCTACATCTATTATAACAATATGAAAACACACAAACTATAAGACTACTCTTGTGTTTCAAGAACAACCAAGATACTGAACAAATTTACTTGTTATTACCGAGTTTCAGACACTATATAACTCCATAAAACATCACGACTAATATATATATCAGCTAGGAAGAGCAAAGAGCAGAATACTTGTCATTACATTACATGAAAACCAAGGACTATGAAGAAAATAAATGATCAATAGCAGCATCAGTAGCTAATAATGCTTATAGAGTACACACAATAGCTTGTGTAAACGGCAGCTACAAATGCATATAGCTTGTGTAACCTGAAGTTACACATTCGTATGGCATGTGAAGTAAGAAGTTAGACATCCATAAGGCTTGTGTAATCTGCAGTTACACACCCATATGGCTTGTGTACTCAGAGCATATATGTTATCTTTATTAGCGCTGGAAACAGGGCCATCAGATAGAGCTACTAAAGATTCTTAAACAGTAAAATTTACTCAATAAATGAGATCAACTAGCACTTAATCAACTGAAATGGAACAGAAGAATTTGAAAGATATATAATTGGAAGCTTCTAGTGTAACTTTTTTTAACAGTCTACGCAACCAATAAAGAAAGTACTTAGGCATATCACAATATTTTCCAATTACTCTTTAGCCTCATCGACTCCTGCATCATCAGCAATCCATCATCGGGGAAGATGCATGTGACACGAAAAAGCGACGATACCGTGAAAAGAATAACTGAAAATCATAATCCATAAGAGAAACCATCCAACCAATTATGACATCCAATATATTTTGAAAACTAAGATCAGGAGGTTTCTATAATCTCACAGTTCCAGCATCCACGTAGCGGTCTTGCATTTCTCTTATTAACAAAAGTAGAACGACTAACAATTTCATAATAAAGAAACAAATGAACAACTTCATGAAGATTTATACCCACGGCTAGACTAGAAAGTATATATCAAAATTACTTGCAATTTTATAATCAAGAAACAGACGAACAACTTCATAAATTAGCATGTGTATCAATAAGTTACACATTTAATTAGCATGTGTAACCAGTAGCTACATATCTATTTAGCTTGTGTATCTAGAAGTTACACATCTAATTATCATGTGTAACTGGTAGCTACACATCTATTTAGCTTGTCTACCTGCCAAGTACACAACAATTATCCTACAATTCTTATGTAAAAGACGGATCCATAATAAAAAATAGATCCAACTTGTAGACAATATAGATAATGTACTCGTAAAATATGGAAAACATAAATCATGTTGTCAAAGAAAAATGAACTGACATTTTCACATCATACCTCTTAATATTCACATTTATGCCACAAATAATACCAATCAGAGACCTAGAGAGTGTGACTGTGTGTGGATGGGGGAATCACTAACACTATTTCTCCATAAAAACCAACTACAAAACTGTGATCTGATGATTGACTTACAAGAAAATATTGGGATCCCAGGGTTAAATCTTTGAATACATCGGTCCCACGTCGATTTCGCCCATCCAAGAGAACATGATTTCTCCCTCCAACAACTTGCACAATATAAAATGTTCCATCATTAACAAAACATTCCATAAATTTCACTTCAGTGCCAAGGAAAAAAGAAATGGAGGGGGTTTATGGCATACAATCACAGAGGCTAATCAAAAAGAAAAAGCATTAACTTACCGCTCCCTAATTGATGTATTTTCAAAAGTTGTTGTAGATAGTGGTAAAAGGGGTTCTTTTCGAACTTGTGAAAGTAACTCTTTTTTTTTTTTAAGATTTAAACAAATAAATAAATGAAGGAAATTAATAGTAATGTCAAGATTTTAGAAAGATTAAGGCTCAGGATTCACTATTACTTCAAGTTGATTGGTTATAAATAATATTTCAGAAATTATTATTAAGCTCTTTTTCTTATTAAATCACTTTTTAATTTAAAAGGTGTCCAAATATTAAGTTGTAATCCTTAAGCATGATTTATCAAAGAATTATTTTAAGCATAAAACATCAAACTGATTCACAATTAATTAAGAAAACCATTTTATCCTTTTATATTTATCCAAGTGAATTAAATAAAGTAAATAATTAAAGAAATTATAAATAAAAATATTACCAATCAAACATGAGTGAATAGATCCTCCATTGCCTCAATCACCAAGAATTTAGCCTCTCATCTTGTTGGAAAAATACTCAAAAGATTTTATTAATGCTCAAAAGTTGAGTACAAATGATGAAATAAAAAGAAATTGTTTTAAGACTGTCCATTGCGACACACAAGAAGCGTAGGGAAGAACGGCACTCAGAAGTGCTGTAAGCTCGTCGCGGGAAAGGAACTGAGAATTGTCGCAAATATGCGACACTAATCAACGACTTTCCTGGACTGTACAATGTTCTTCGTGTTCTTCCTTTGACAGCAGCAGAACTTTTTCTCTGTCAACTCTTCTGGTGATTCTCTCGGCTCTAAATCTCTCCCAAACCCGTTCTAACCTTTCCCAAACTGTTTTTCCTTGTATTTATAGTGTTTCAGGACCAAAAATCCCCTCATTTATTGCGTATATTCTCCATTTAATCCGAATATTCCTTGCTGCCCATAATAACGATAATTTCCATTTTTAAGCCATGCACGCTCTAGTTAGCCTTCTCCACGTCTCAGCACTCTTTCAACGCTAGTAGAACTCCTCCATGCACATAAGAACTTCAATTTTGCTCATGTTACAGTACACGTGCTCTGTTTTGGGTGTGTGAATCATCACGCGTTTTCCAGCCAATTCCGATCGAACCCACTGCCCAAAATGTGTTCCTTAACCTATATCACATCTCTCTATCAAATTTCAGTCATTGAATCGACCCGTAACCACTTCATTTTTGTGATCAAACTTCTGCCAGTTGAAAATTTCATTTCCCGCCAAAAAACAGTTTTCAAACGAAGAAGAAAGGGTGTCCCCCTATACTGAACTGGGGTGCGAATAGCAGGTGTCCACTGAGGTGCCCCTTAACCGATAGTGAGAGTCCTAAAAACAATTGTCCTTCAAGGGTGCCCCGGGCAACTTTTCGAGCCGAATTTTCCAAAAATGTTTATTTCCTAAAAATACATAAAAACACAATATTAGTACAAAAATAGAGTTCCAACAATACGGACATTGAGGACAAGTTAGACACAAAAATGCGTCTATCACTAATCATCTATGATATCTGTTGGTGGAGGATAATTTTTAAGCCTCTCACTCATTTTCTTCTCATCCACAGCCAAGACAAGACCATTGCAAATGAGATTCCTAAATGCTGGTTTGTCAAATAATGTTGTAGACAAAACCAAAAGAGTATAAAACCTGCAAATAGGTGGAAAGACAAGAATATCATAGTATCCAAATTATAGATAAATTAACGTTAAAGAAAGTATAATTCCTTAACATTTTGCAGTACAATCAGATAAACAAGGAACACAAGCAACACAGTATGTCACAAGATTTCTTTTTTATTCATCTAAGGTAGAACGCTTGAAATGGGAACGAGGAAGAAGAAATAAGTTGACTGTTAAGAGAAGATATTTGGACATGAGAAACCAACCATCCACGGGTTTGATCTAGCCCTTCAGGAACAAAATGTCCAGCGAAGTTATTCTTAAAGAAATATACATTCTCAAATGGGTAATGAATGTACACGTAAGGCATGTATGCACTCTCAAACCAACAATCAAATACCTCCTAAGACATCCAGGCATCAATATATTATAAACCATCAGGATAATTAGTTACTGCAATATCACGAAATCAAGCGAACACTTTTCACTGCCAGGTTTCAGTTAAACACACATCCTCAACTCGTCGAACCACTCCAAACTTGGGACCACGACTGGATGGAATTTTTATATGATCAATCTTATGACTGTACAGATCAGTCACCTGAAAAACACAAAAGGAAGTCCATAAGAACACATAGTTGGAATTTTTTGAATCCTAAACGAGGAACTAACGAGGAAAAACAAACTCAACTTACTAGGAACAATAAACAAAGATGTTATTTTCAAGTAAAAAAAGGCATTCATGTTACTATATTGCATTACTTTTCCCAAGTGCCTAACCAAAAAGACATTTCTAGTTAGGCATCCATACCAAACCTCTCAGCTTCATACCAAAACACCACCATTAACTCCAAATTATCCTCCAAACCTGATCCAGTAGCACCACCACCACTTCCTCCTCTTCCTCCTCCAAAACCTGCACCTCCACCACCAACACTACCACAGATTCTTTAATCAAACTCCACATTTGTAGGCCAAGACTCAAGATAAGCAACCTCAAATCAAAGTTCACACATATTTCCCCTTCCCAATCTACAAGTTTTATCCATCAATCTCATGAATCATAAAAAAAATCAAAGAAAATTATCTTATTTCACTGATTTTCTATCGAAATAGTCGTTGGAATTTCTTATATTCAACCGTACGCTTCCAATTATCTTCAAGACAAGGTACTGAAAAAATCTGCCAAGAACAATCAAATCAGTTCAAAAATCAAATTAAATGAAATAGACGGGTAAAAGAGATATTGATTCATTAGTTTCGAATCTGACACTCGATTTTGTATCGAGGTAAAAAAAAAATCAGGAACCCTAAAAATTATTCTTTGAAAATTCTTTGAAAATTTTCTCTGAAAAGTATAATTGAGGTGAGATTATATCACATCTATCTCGAATTATGATTCCAGTAACATATTTAGCTGAAATCAATCTGTTAAATCTTTCCAAATGATTTTGTAGGTTGCCGAAGATGATTATCACTTTTTTTCCATTGAGTTTCATTGAATCTCCCCAGAACAAGTGATGTTGATGTTGAACTTAGGTTAAATAAGAACGCGAAATTGGGAGATATAAAAAGGAATTGGGGGATAAAGGAAAAAGACAAAAATTGGATCCAAATATCAAATTGGGGTCACCTCTTATCTAAGTATTTTTTTAAATCCTAATCTACCACTCACTAATCAGGTTTGGTGGTTAATAATAATTAGTAAAAATCTTAAGTATTTGTTAATGATTAGTGTGTATTTTTATTAGAATTTGTGCGAGTGAGGTGAGAGTATAAGGAGAAAAAAACTATTTGAGAGGGGATTTTTTTTGTGAAAATGGAGGATGATTGTGAAGAGAGAATTGCTGCTAAGAGGTTGAAATTTTGATTTTTTCTTCTTTGAATCCACCATTGTTGCAACTGAAAAAGCTCGGTGCCGGCATGGTATTCAACCAAAAAACCATGCCAGCATTTGCTGGAAATTTTCATAAATTGTTTGCCACTATCCGGGGGACTTGCCATATACAAGGATTCATGGAACATATATCCGCTAGTCCAAATTTGAAAATTCAAATTGGCAGGAGAATCTTTACCTACTCTTATCTCATGGTTTACAAAATATATTCGTTGTTCCGGCATTTAAATTTTTACTTTTTGTCTTGAAATGGAGTTGCCAAATCAATCTATATTCATGAAAGATATAGCTGTCCGGTGATCCATATTTGAAAATTTGAATGGGCGGGAGAAAATCTTTACAAATTTAGGAATTAATTTACACTTTAGTGTTTTAGGCATTTAATACAGTTTTTCCATAGAGAATGGTTCATGAACCCTGTAGGCTATAAGATGTATATGACTTGGAGATGAACTATCTTGTGCATTGTTCCAAGTCATACAATGGAACATGATGAACAAGAAAAGTTAGAGCACATCCTGTTGTTCACCATACCCATCAATCATTTTCTTATTCATCATGTTCCATTGTCCGGCTTAGAGCAAAAAATCTCTCTCCCTCGCTACCACTTTCACTATCTCTTTTTTGGCAGACTGAAGGAATATTCTGCAGCGCCCTTTCAAGATACGCTAAGTTACTTTCTCAATTCTTGTCTGCTTTGGCACACCCTTTTTTTTCCTTTTGGTTGATTTTTCATGTAATCAATAGGCGACCATTAGAAGTTATATTTATGAGTTACTGAATTTTAATTTTTTTCTTTTTTTATGTTCATGCGTATGGATAGTTAAGTTTATCCTAGCTGTGATGGTATGTTGTGATCTAATTTTTCCATTCAATTCAATTTACAGATGCAAATCCTTCTAAGAAACCTGTCTGCCAAGCATGTTGGCTTAGAGGTAGTTGAGAGTTCAATATTAATAATAGCCTTAAGTCTAAGGATAAGACTAGGAAGGATTTCCGGAAGATCAGCCACGTTTGGTTTCTGGAGAAACATAATTTCTTGTGGTGCACGGTCTGCATAATATCTTTTTATAAGAAGGAAATTGCCAAGTTACTTCTGCGGAAAAAAGTTATGTTCCATCAGCTTTAATAAATGATGGCAAGTCCTTGGATTTTCATCTTAAAAGGAATCGGGAGAACTTATTTCTATACCTTGTACTTAGTTGTGCATCAGTTTTTTGTTGCCGTTCTTCACCAAAATTGGAGGCTCTTGTAAGTACACTCAAATCATTTCACATCATTTTTTTATTGTTATAAATTAAACTTTTTGTTCTCAACATTTTTTTTTGATCGATAAAAAGAATGATATATTAAAACAAAGAAACAGCCACACAGGTAAAAATAGCCACCTCAACCACCCAAAGAGGACAACTCTACCAAAAACTAGAGCCCCGAGAACAACATAAGCAGAAACAACAAGACAGCTCAAATCTAAGAGCCCCTACAAAACAAACACAACACAATCAAGGAGGATCGAAAAATAGCTTTTCCCAATTGGCGACTACTTCATCAGAATGAATGCTCGAGAAACCCGGTTCCATAGACGCCCAGTAAAAAGTTTGAATTTTAAATTTTAATGTTAGCAATTATAGAAGAGAACTGCAGACTTTTGGCCGTTGAAAGTCCGCTTGTTTCTTTCGATCCCCAAGTTCCACATAATACTAGTGGGAATCCTTTTCCAAATTTCCTTCCCTAGAGGAGTAAGACCAGCTGTATTCCAATTAGAGATGACATCCAAAACAGATTGATGTGGAGTAAGGACTACTCTTCTTGCACCATTTTGAAAGAAGCTCCATATTCTAGAGGCAAAAGAACAATGGAGGAACAAGTGATCGTTATTTTTTGCATGAGTGCCACAGAAAATGCAAGAGTTGGAAATTTGCGAGCCATTAGGATTAATAAAAGCAGAGCCCCTTTTCTGTAAATTGGTGAGAGTTGGGAGACGGTTCAGCACGGCCTGCCAAAGGAAGAATCCATGCTTCATAGGCCATTTCATCGACCAAATTTTCTTTTGGGGGAAAGAATTATCACCTGCCACCAAATTAACTTCAAGCGCATAGGCAGACTTCACCGAAAAAATACCGCTTTTATGACCCACCCTAACCATTTCATCCTCTTCGTATTGATTAAAATGAACAACTTCCAACATAGGTAAAGCGATAAGAAGCTCCTGAATTTCATGATCATACAATCTTCTTCTGTTATTGAGACCTAAATCCCAAAAGAAACCACCTTCAGCAGAAACCCTCACATCTAGTAAGGAAATGTTCTTAGTACTTGAAAAAGCGTAAAGAGAAGGACAGCGAGCAGCAAGGATTCCTTCACTACACCATTTGTCTTCCCATAATCTAATCGAAGAACCGTTTCCAATTTTGAATTGAATGGCCCCAAAGAAAGTGTTTGCCACTGAGTTGATGTGCCTCCAAATGCTAACCCCATATGGATCTTTTGTATCTTTTGTTCTCCACCTAGACTTCCTATCACCATACTTTTCATGAATGTTCTTGGCCCATAGAGCATTCTTCTCTTTGCCAAGTCTCCACCACCACTTCATAAGAAGAGCTCTATTTAAAGGCTTCAGTCTTCTAACTCCTAAACCCCCTTGAGAGAGAGGCTTGCACATAGACTTCAAACCAACCCAATGATGCTTTTGTTCTCAACATCGTTATTACTTGCGCACATTTCATTGAACGGTTAAGGATTTGTAGGTGTCACAAGACTGATGGAAGTAGGACATGGTATTAAATGATGCCAATGATGGCGCAGACATCAAGAATCCGAAATAGGAAGTGGTATTAGTGGCGCTGAAAATGATAACCAAATCTACACATTTAATTTATTTTTTGGTAAAAAACTACACTTGGAATGCAAAATTCCTGGACTAAGCGATTTACCATTTTTACATTGATTAACTGTCACTTTGTTAAACCAATTAGGTCTTTTGAAAATGGTGATATTCTACTGGACACATGGACGGAATTAATTGTATGTGATCTAATTGCTCAACTCAATTCAATTTACAGATACAAGTCCTTATAAGAAACCTATCTGGGAAGCACATTGGCTTGGAGGTAGTGGAGAGTTCAACATTGATAATAGACTTTGGATCAAGACAGGGAAGGATTTCCGGATAATCCGCCACGTCTGGTTTTTGAAAAAACTCTTGACGACTATAAAATTGAGACTTTTTCTTCTGGTTATCATAATGGAGCCTCGGGCTCATGGTCTGCATGCATAATATCTTTTTACATGAAGAAAATTCTCAAGTATTGTAGGAGTAAAATATCGCACATGTTAGTAATCACGCAAAGTAAAGAATACAATCTAAGCGAAGAGTATCACACACAGCAAAGTTGAGATGACGCACCAGATGATGTCAGCAAAATCACGAGTAAAGTACGGAGAACTGTGCGAAGAGGTACGCTATGCGAAGATGAGCGATTGTATATGAGCGAATGTGTCGCATAGTGATCCTGAAAATAGTGGGTTTCTTAGTTGTCATCCACTATGTAAAATCCTATATAAAGGAGAGAGGTCATTACTGGGAGAGGTTCATCCACTATGTAAAATCGTTATGCGAATATTACTAGGAGAGGTTCAAACAAAGATAACACTGTGTGTGATTGACATTGAGTCACCATACAACATTAGAAGTCTATGTAGATGATATGCTAATTAAAATCAAAGAGGAGAAAGATCATGTTGATGATTTGCGATCAATATTTGAACAAATGTGAAAATTCAATATTAAAGTAAACTCAGAAAAATGTGTAATTGGCGTATCATCAGGAAAATTCTTAGGATATATTATATCCAATGAGGGAATACAAGTTGATCAGGAGATGGTACAAGCGATTAGAGATATTCCACCACCTGCGACAGTCAAAGATATTCAATAGCTAAATGGATTGATAGCATCATTGGGAAGATTTATTGCAGATCTTCGGACAAGTGTAAACACTTTTTCAAAACTAAAGAAGAGGGACCAAATTTGAATGGACAATGGAGTGCGACAAAGCATTGCAGAGCAAAAAATATTGGTCTTATCTATTATTGATAGACACATTTTTGTGTCTAATATGTCTCAATTGTATGCATTGTTAGTTCTCGATTTTATATTTATTGTGTGATTTTATGTCTTTGTAGGTATTTTAGAGAAATAAGCCCTTGCGGCGAAATGGGCTCAAAAAGCAGTGTTTTACACCCCGGAGAAATGTACCGGAGGCACCCAGAAATTCACCGGAAACGTCCCAGAAATATCCCGGAGGAACCCAGAAAAATTACTATTTCAGCCCCAAATTGCTAAAGGGACACCAGAACTGGATTAGGGGAGATCAGTTTTCCTCCCAAAATTTGAATGAAAAATTTGGCGGGAAAGAAGTGTTTCACGTCTGACAGTTAAGAATCGAGATTTTGGGCTATCCATGAAGAGATTAAAGCTATGATTTATCTTGGGCTTGTTTCTTAGCCCTCATCAGGCGAGGAAAGGGTCTTGGAATGGATCCAAATTGTCTGGATAAGACGATCAAGAGCTAAACAGGGTATACGTGAATATTCTGGGAGATATTCTTGAGAACTTTTTCACAACAGGGACCGGGAATATCTCTGGTGATTGGTTCGGATATATGGAAGTTATTTGAGAATATATTCACTGCGACGTTGGATTCTATGTTTAGAATATATACAAGGAAATCTAGGTGATTCCTGTGAGAGTAAAGAGAAAATATTCTTGCATTCAACCGAGAGGATTCAGAGTTATGAAGAGATATTTTCATCCCCTGTTGGCTATATAAAGAGGTTACGAGACTCAGAGAAGACTGTCGAGAGTTGGGAGAAGAGAGGAGAGCCACAGAAGCAGAAATCAAGAGTTGATCAAACTCTGTTTCTGCTGCTGCTGATGATGAAGAACACCAAGAACGCGAAGAACAGACTCGCGTAAGCAGTCGTTCTTCAACAGCGTGCTGAGGGTCGTATTCAAGAGCGTCAACAGCAGGAAAGAACTGTCGTTGTTTAGCAGCAGTCGGTTTGTATAGTTCTTTTCTAGACCAATTTTGTGGGTCGTACGTTTACTGTTTATACATTTTCCCTCTTGTAAACACCATTTGAGCATTAATAAAATATTTTGAGAGGTATTTCACCATGATGAGCTAAACCCAACATTGGGACAATGGAGGAGGCGATTTTCGTCATTTTGGTAAATTTAATTTATTCTTTTTATGACTTTTGCATTGATTTAAAATTGAAAAAATGATTTTGATTAATTAGTTATCATTTTATTTGATGTGGCATGCTTGCTTAAATGTTTGATGTCCCATGCTTACGATTTATAACTAATATTCTAAGAATCTATATTAGCAAAACAAGAGTCCTTACATTTTATGTTTTGAGCGATAATTGTTAAGGATAAATAAAATGTACCATATGCATGAGAATTGGCCAAGTCCTTAGTCCCAGTAACTCTCTACCAATTTGTCAATAATTGTATTTCTAAAAAAATTATCCTTCACAAGTCCGAGAGTTTGAACCTCATTACTACAACCACGAAAAAACTATAATCAATTATGCAAAAGGCAAAGCAGGGAGAAGAATTGTTATTATATCTAGCATCAACATCTCATGCATTGAGTGCAGTACTGTTACGTTCAGATGAAGGTGTAGAAAAACCAATATATTACATAAGCAAAACATATAACTCGGCAGAGAAAAATTATTCAAAAATTGAAAAGTTGATTCTCGCACTGGTATATGCATCATTCAAGCTTCACATTTATTTTCAAGCTCACAAAATTAAAGTATTAAAAAGAGTACCAATTGAAAATGCAATGAAGAATTCGAAGAGGTCAGGAAGAATAGAGAGGTGGAATGCACAATTAGGAAACTATGAGATTGGTTATGAAATTTTATCTTCACCAAAGTCTCAAGTTATCGCAGAGTTTCTTGCAGAATTTTCAATAGAAGAAGATGAATATGTAGAAGAAATGATGAAGGTGGATGAAGAACATGGAAATCCTAGTGATTTATTAACTGAGCGAAATCCAAACAGATGGGAGATATTGGTGGATGGATCCTCCAATGGAGAAGGAAATGGAATTGGTATTGTATTCATTTCACCAACAGGAGCGATACTGGCTTATTCATTCAGATTGGACTTCGCATCCACAAATAATGAAACTGAATATGAAGCAGTCATCCATGCATTAAGGATAGCAATTGAAATGAAGATTGAGGATGCGCGAATAACTAGTGATTCCCAATTGGTAATTCGTCAGATAGAAGGCACATATAGTACCAATGAACCATCTTTGCAAAAATATAGGAAGTTGGTTATGGATTTAGCAATGAAAATTCCAAAAATAAGCTGGAGACATATAGGGAGAAAAGATAATATACTTGCAGATGCATTGGAGTTCATACCATCAATGTTAGTAGATCTGGTTGCAAGGGATATAAAAATACAAACATTATTGTTACCATCTATAGAAAAGGGTGAAGTGCAAACAAATGTGATGATCATAGAGGATACACTAGAAGAAAATGTGAGCGAAGAGAAGGATTGAAGAACTGAGATACACTGTTATCTAGAGAATGGAGAATTGCCGAGGAAAAAATTAGAAGCACACAAATTAAAGAGTTGTGCGACAAATTATGAATTAAGGGATGGTGTTATTTATAGAAGATCATTTTTTGGACCTTCGCTCAGATGTCTTACGCGAAAGGAGGGAATCGAAATTCTAAAGGCATTACACTATGGTGATGTTGGCAACCATAGTGGAGGAAGATCACTCGGATATAAAGAAAAAATAAAGGGCTATTACTGGCCATATATGCATGAAGATGCAAAACAAGTTTCGAGGAGATGCGAAGAATGTCAACGTCATGGCAAGAAGATACATGCACCTGGGGATATGCTTAATACATCAACAATTGTATGGCCCTTTGGAAAATGGGGAATAAATATTATTGGACCATTTATACCAGGAACGGGTCAAAAAAATTCCTAATTTTCGCAACAGACTATTTCACTAAATGGGCAGAAGTAAAAGCAGTTCAACATATTCGCGTTAAATACATCTACACATTCATTTTTGAAATTATTATATGCAGATTTGGCATTCCTACACAATTGGTGTCTGATAATGGGAAGCAATTTGAAGGCGAGAATATAACAATGCTTCTCAATGCGTTCAAAATTCAAAGTTGCAAATATACTCCTTTGTATCCTCAAAGTAATGGACAAGTAGAAGCTACAAACAAAACAATCGTAGACAACCTGAAGAAAAAATTAGAAGGGCACAACAAGGATGGTGCGAACAAGTACATAATGTAATATGGGCTTATAGAACTACAAGAAGAGAAGCAACAGGAATGCCGCCCTTCTGTTTGACATATGGAGTAGAGGCAGTGCTACCAACAGAAGTTATCATCCCTACCACAAAGAGAGAAGCTTGGGAAAAGAATTTAAGTGTGGATTTGATCTTAACAAAATTGGATGATTTGGAGGAAGTAAGAGAAGTTTGCAGCACATGGGAAATTATCAAAAAAGGCTAGCTCGAGAATACAACAAGCGGGTTAAAATAAGAGAATTCCAACCAGGCGACTTAGTGCTACGCGAAATTCTAGTGTATCAAAAGGAAAAGATGGAAAATTGGAGAAAAGCTGGGATGGACCTTATATAATAAAAAGAATAGTTGGAGAGGGAGCCTATGAATTAATGGATCCTGAAGGACGAAATACAGGTCGTAAATTAGATCGACCTTGGAATAGGCAGTTCTTGAAAAAATATTATCCATAGCCACTTGCGAATCAACTCGCATGGATTAACAGTTAAAAGTCTGTAAGTTCATATTTTTGAACAAGAGCCTGTAATGCGAATATTTCTCTTGAAAGTTAAGAAATTTTATAATAGCAAACTAAGACCTTGATACAAGGCTACAGAATATGATATTTATTATCAGATTGACTAGGAATCCGAATGTGGCGTGCACCCTAGTTCGCTCATATGCAAGAGGAAATATTGTAAGACCTATCGCACGTCATAATTGGAAAGACCTAGAAGGAATGCCTCAAGGGAAGGCTACACCGAACCCGGAACTTGAGTTGTGGAGATTTTGGGGTGAGAATTAAACGATAATACCCATCCGGGAGAGATACCTTAAATTTTCAGTCCAAGATAGTAATCTTAGATTGAGAGCCTAAGGTGAGAAAGGCTCTCCCAAGGAGTCAAGAGTGCCCGGGGCGTGATAAGCACGTAAGTGCTACATTTTATATCCATGTTTATAAAAGGTTGGCGGCCTGTACATGGAGATATTTTAACAGAATGAATTGAAAGAACGATGCTGCGGTCAGGTTCTTGACATGGGAATGATTGTTGTGATGGTTTTCTGTTGATCGAAACAGAAGTTCGATAAGGAAATGAGAGCAGGAAGAAGCTTAGATGGTCATGAAACATCAGTTGGCTTCAAATGAATGAAGTTTACCAAGGCAGGATGAATAGAAGCTGTATGTTGAATCTGTGTTGATTGTATGGACGAATCAGAAGAGCCAGCTCTGACCGAGTATGGCCTGAAGATGAGAAGTGAAGAAGCTGGTTCTGTGAACCTGGCAGGAAGGAGCTGGAGTTAGTTGAGGAGGACGGAGTCATGCTGGACTTCAGTGTGGTTCTGTGGTCGGTAATAAGAAAAGTCTTATTTTGGACGTTGGACAATAGTGGACTGGGCCTGTTGGGCATTATTGGCTAGGTCTTTGGTGGAGTTCCTACATAACCTTCCTTACATGAATCGAGAAGAAATATAACGAGGAGGAGGCCGGTTTTGGGAGACGAACAGAAGGGAGGCGGCTACAGAGCCGTGGAGGAGCGACGGAGAAGGGTCTGCGTTCTTTCGTTTTTCCAATTTCATTTCGAATAGCTAGTGAATCTCCAATATATTTGTTTAGGGCTTTTGGGAAATCCATGTATTGATAATTGTTTTGTAGCTAGGGTTTTTTTGGTGGAAACTACTTCAAGCATAGATCATTATGAAATAATTTGGATTAATTTGGTATTAGGCTATTTTGAATAGAATTGTCGAAATCCAGTGTTTATGATTTATTGATTTTATAAATAATATTTGTTATTGCTCCATCGGCTTTGTACGAAGTAAAAGCCTAAATGCATAAATGTATTTCATGTTCCAATTTGATTTGTTACAGTATTTGATAATCCATGCTTAGGTTAAATCATTTGATGGGTTACGTTTAGAAGACACAAATAGTGATTGTGAACCGATAATTATATTTTCAATAATCTTCTTGTCTTTATAATTTGATAGTCCATGCTTAGGAAACTCTGATGGGTTATACTTAGGAGATGCGAGTTTATTATCGATAATTATAACAATAATAGGTGTTGCGATAGAACGAAGATATAAATGCATATTTGGAATTTAAATGCTATTCAGTACTCAATTAGAAATAGTAGTGGAACCCATAAACCCTCGTTACCGTCTGTCCAGTTGAATTCATTCTATTAGTTCAGTGTTATTTCGTTTTCAATTATAAAAATTCAAAAACATTATTGTTGGTTAATCTTTTTAGAGATATTGATTACAGTATTTTCACCGCTCTTCGTGGGAACGACCCGTACTTGCCTCTGTCTACTAGTTAGACACCGTGCGGTTGCGGTTTATTATATATATGGTTTTCCAGAATCCTATCAGGGCGTCTGGAGCGTACCTTGCCACTCTTGACAAGTTCTGACTATGAGGCACTCCGTTCGAAGATACCCCACTTAAGGTGCGGTCTTGCTGCCATAAAACTTATCGGTAGTGTATGCGAGACTGCGAAATCAATTGGTTGTTGAATAACTGGATGGAAAGAGCCATAATCTTAACTCGATAGAGGTATGCTTCCTTGAAGGGGAAACCATAGGGGAAGATAAGGACGTCACCCTCCATTAGGGTGTTGAATTGTGTCAAAAGACGTAAATGTCATAAGGCTTTTATTCATGGGAGTATTAAGACTTGTGATATTTATGAGACAAACCTGAAGAGGAAATAATACAAGCAAAAAAGATAAGACGAGATCAATGGGTCGATGTACTAAAATACAAAGACCGCCTGCGATCTCGTCGCACAAGAATGAGGCAAGATAACACCTTTACATAGGAAGGAAAAATAAAATTTCCCAAGTAAATTAAACAAACTAATGATAAATTCGCACAATTGTTTCTTACAAGAGAAATGATAAGAGGCAAGTATGGGAATTAAAACAACGAATTATCTTCCTTGCAACAAACAAGTCTAAAAATACGAAGGTTCAAAATACGTCAAAATAAAGAAAGGAAATCCAGAATGCACAACAGCAGCATCTTATTCAAAATACTTTTCAAATCTTAGCACAGGGTCCAGGATTTTCAATCTCAGTATTGGCCTCATTAGCAGACTTCTCTACTACTTGCTGATTTTCTTCATCATCTTGATCCTTTTCATCATCACTTAAAAAGTCATAATCACTATCTGGGTCAGGATATTCTTCATCCTCACTCACATTACATACGGGGAGTTTTACTGCTGGAAGAGAGTTTCTTAAAAGAATTCCGTCAATAACATATTGGGCATTAGAATCGCCTTTGTGAATATCCGCTCTTTCAAGGTTTCTAGCATTCATCTCTAAAAAATTCTTCTGGTATGCGGACCTTCTTCTCGCTCTGCTTCAAGAAGCAGAAAGAGAGAGTTCAAGATTCCCACGAGATATTTCCAGATTCGCACATTCTTTGCGAGCCTTGGATAATTCAGACTTCAATTGAGTAACAACAGACTGGTGCGATCTTTCAGAATCTACAAAGAATAATAAATAGCCATAAATAAAAAAATTTAAATTAACATTGTGCGGAGAAATACCAAGAAATCATAATAAGGCAGTCAACTTTAGCTGACTACCTTGGAAGAATTTATAAAGAGCAAGGGTATTGTCCATCATGTACATAGCCTTATCAAATCCATCACCAACTGAACCACGGAGGAGAGATCGAATCTTCTTTTCTTCAGAAGAAAGAGATTTGTTCTCTTTATTAAGAACATCATAGGAATTCTTCAACTGAGTGTATTGTTCTTGAAACTAATTCTTCTTCACAGAAAGACTTATATTATTTTGAATAAGTTTCTCATTTTGGGAGCTTAAATCTTTAAGCGAAGTTTCGTACTGTTCCTTCAATACGCGAAGAGTTCGCGCTTAATTTTCATTTATTTCATGAAGAATTGAATATACTGATGTGAAAACATTGCATCCTTCTTCGAAAAAGATAACTTCTCCCTAGAAAGGGTATGATTTTCTTCTGATAAAGTTTGATGTAGTAAATCATCATCGCGTGACAATTTAGAAAAATAGGATATTTGATCATTAAAAAAACTCAATTTTTGGAGTGAGATGGTTATTTTCATGGGAAAGATTGTTAATCTGATCAAGCGAATATGAATATTGATTATTTAATTGGATTAATTGAGACTGCAACTTCTCGTTATTCGCATGAGTATCTTCAACAAGGAATTGAAAGTCATACCTCTCATTCGTTCGCTTCCGGTTTAAATCTTAATAAATGCACGAAGAAATTTACAGAAATGAACGTATGCGAATGAATATAGAATATGATGAATGACTCAAATATAATAATAAATACCTCTAAGTTTTTGATTTTCGTCGCGAAGAGTTTCAGCATCAAAACTCGTAACTTGGAGTTCTCCTCTTAGTTTTTGTATTTCCTTCTCCAAAGAAACATTTTTCTGCGAAAGTTCCAACTAAGAACAGCTAGATTCAAAATTCTTTTCAGCTGGCATCACGCGACGATGAGAGTCCTAAAAGGAAAAAGATGAATTTAGTATAACTTGGAAGTAGCATAAAAGAAGATAAAGCTAAGATGCGAAAGATAGTTACAAGAACATCTAGAGCAACATGGAAGCTCGGGTCAATTTGGGAAAGGACCTCATCCCTTGAAGCGTTATCAGCGGGAAATTCACATAGAAGCTCGCTTAAGGAAGAACAGGAGCGAAACTTGCAAGGATCATCAGTTAAAGATGGGGTAGAGTTGATGACGTCGGATAGAGTTTGAGCAGCAAGTTTTATAGTATCCAAAGCTTTCTTGTTCAAAGGAAAAGAATTTAATAAGGAAAGAGAAGAATGAGTAGTAAAATCTGTTTGGATGGGGGATTTATTTTGAAGAAGGTTTGGTTGAGAGCTAGAATTAATGGGTAAAGGAAAACCTTGATTGGCATTCGATGGAGTCGCAGAGGCAATGGGAGGAGCACTTTTTATTCCTCGATTAAGATAAAACTCCTTATTCACAGGAGACTCCTTTTCAAGAAAAAGTTCATCATAAGTAACATAGACATTCTCATCTGTAAGATGGATTGTTGATGAAGGGGTAGCAGGAACATTTTTCTAAGGAGTTTGAATTATTGTAGGAGTGATATGAGGATTATTATGCGAAGGTTGAACTGTGGTTATAGGGACAACATCTGCAGCACTAAAATCTAGAATAGAAAGATTTGAAGGGATTGGTATGGGTTTGCGAGGCTTCTTAGCTTTTTGCTTCTTACCATCAACCATCTCAGAATCGGAAGCCTGCGAAAATAAAATAGATAAGAAATAAAGGCAACAATATTGTTTCAAACATATTGGATATTTCTTACTTCTTTATTGTGCGAAGTCTTTCTCTTATGAGATTTTTTATTATCAATGTTTGGTTTCTTCTTTTGCGATTCTTTATTTTCATTCGAAGAAGATTCGGGTTTTTGCATGATTTGAAGAGCGCTAATAGAAGAAATTTTCCTGCGAAAGTATGGGAAATAGGTTAATAAAAAAACTTAGATCAGAATGGTTAAAATCAATAATTATAATCATCATGATGAAAGCTAACAAACTTCGATCAGAGTTCCTGGCGGAAGAACAATAGTAGAAGAAATCGGTGACAGCAGCAGCAGAAATGGATAATAACAAATGAAGATGAATAGCAACAAGAGAGAAGATAAGTGTAGAAGTATAGTTGCGGAGAATAAAAAGAAGGAAAATAAGGGTTATTTACTGTTGAAAAACCCTTAAATAGGTGAAAAGAAGCAACCGGTTGAAGACAGTTCAAGCCGGTAAAAAGGAAGAAAATCGACACGTGTGGAGAGAAACTTGAAACCCGGAAAATTGTCGGCAAAGTAAAATGAAAAATACAAGCATGTGAGATTTACAAGAGGGGAATTTCTCATACCGCTCACTCTGAAGAATAAGCGAAATGAGAAGTGGAAAAATGTAGGAGTAAAATATCGCATACGTTAGTAATCACGCGAACTAAAGAATACAATCTAAGCGAAGAGCATCACACACAACAAAGTTGACATGACGCACCAGATGATGTCAGCAAAGTCACGAATAAAGTGCGAAGAGGTACGCTATGCAAAGATGAGCGATTGTATATGAGCGAATGTGTCGCATAGTGATCCCGAAAATAGTGGTTTCTTAGATGTCATCCACTATGTAAAATCCTATATAAAGGAGAGAGGTCATTACTTGTGAGGGAGTTATGGAGTGAGTCTTGGTCAATAAAGAGAGAGAGCGAAAGTAAATCTAGGGCAAATAGATCATTGTAATAATTGGATCAATCTACATAATTCTATCTACATTTCATATAATAAGTAATTGTCAGATTTATGACAACTACAAGTACAGGAAGAAAATTCTCAAGTTGGGCGAAAAAAATGATGGCAAGTCCTTGGATTTGCTCTTACAAGTTGAAGAATTGCGGATCGGCACTCCTCCAGTTTTAGACGACTTACCAAACACAAGGAGATGGTCCTTACACTCATCAGGTGTGTTCTCGGTTAAAACTCTTTATGCGAAATTAGTAAACGCATATGGGGTAGATAACTTTCCATACCAATTCATTTGGAAGGCAACTGTCCCGCCAAAAATAAATCTTCTGGTTGGGAGTCTCATTCATGGCAACAGTACAAGGGTATTGACATTTATAACTCTTTTGTGTTGTGTGGAGATGATTTAGAATCTCATGATCACTTGTTGTTGCACTGCAAGATCGCACATGAGTTTGTTCAATGTTGTTGCCAAGTTCTTGTTACGCATGGGTAATTCTTAGAACTGCAATGATGTTAGCTCATTCTTGGCATATTAAAACCTTTTCAACCAATGGCAATTATATTTGGACCTTAATACCGGCTGCTGTCTTCTAGACTTTGTGGAAGGAATATATCAGTCGCTGCTTTGATAATAATCATAATTACCAAACGGAGGAAGACCTGGGGAATGAAGCTAAAACTTATGTTCCTCTTTGGGCTGCTGCGGGAAGACGAGTACAGATGAATTTTGTTAGCGTTGTAGTTAGAGATTGGGATAATCTGTTTTTGTAAAATTTTGTAATTTTTTTTTCTTGTTTCATGCTACCTTTCATAGTCCTGTAAATTCTTAATCTCTAATATATTTTCTCTTTTCTCATCAAAATGTCTAATATATCTTCTCTTTTCTTATAAAAAAAAAAGAAATCGGTTGGGCATGTTAAGGGGGAGATTTCGAGTCGGCAATTCTGTCCCAGAAAGAGCTGGTCTTTTACTTTTCAAATTGTTCAACTTGGGTGCAATACTAGTGCTGCACAATAGTGGGATGCTTTAAATGAGGATTTGAGAAGATTTACATGGTGATTTTTAGTCTGGAGGGTAGTCTGGTGGTTAGGGTACTCTTCAAAACGTTTGATGGAAACAACAAACTAAATCCCACGGATAATAGAAAAAATTACGTGGAGTCTTCTAGGTTGAACACGTGGCACAAACCCCACACCGGAAACCTTTTCCTATACGCATTGTTTATCCAATTAACGAAAAGATAAACTAATAGACACCGCCAAAGGTATCCAATTTCTTGGGCTATAAGTAGATGAAGTTTCGGAATTGTTTGTCAAGTTACTTACTATCAATCTTATCCACTTATTATTCCGAAACTCTCACGAACATCCTCTTATAAATAGATGGCACCAACAGCTGCAATGCTAACTCGATCATCGTCTTCTGCATCCATGGCATCCAGCACCAGCTTTGCTTCAACATCAACCCAAGTTCTTGGAAATTCTTTCTTGCAGGTTAATCTCTCAGCTGGAAAGCTTTTTGATTTTTCGGGATTCTTTAGGCGACCCGATTCTACCACTACTGGTACCAATTTCATGAAGGTAGAACAAGAACGGCATAACGAGGATCGGACTAGTTCATCTCCTAATCCATCGTCGCCGGACTTCTCTTTAGATAAGAAGTTTCAAGAAGCCGTCGAATTAAGTTGTTGGGCTTCTTAATGAATAGTTTCTTAGTTTAATTTTTTATTCAAGAAGAAGTAGAGTGTTAAATCGAATCGGATATCTCCCTTTTCTGGATGTTTTAGTCTGTGATGTTTTTTTTTCTTTTCAGTACGTAGATAAATAAATTTGCAGGTTATGTACTTAAATATTTGATTAATGTATTGAAATTTTACCAAGTTAAAATGATTATCGGAGTATTACTATTACGTTCAATTTCAATTTTTCTTTATTCATTATCTTTTCCTTTTCTTCCTCTCATGTTTTAAACCTTGTAATGTTAGGCTTGTGGTAGCATAAATTGAAAATGGGGAATTCTGGGTAATTTGGATAGTGCAGAAACTTCTGTAGATAGTACAACGGGGCTGGTGCTCGCAAAAATATGACGAGCTGAAGTTGTTGTACTGCCAAATTGATGTGGTTGCTGAAGCTAGGATTTAAACCTTAATCAAATTGGGTGTGGGATAGATTAGTCACATTCACGAAACAGATTTAGTTTGGATTTGGGATAATAATCTTTATCAACAACGAATGAAGAATTAAAAGAAGAAAATTGTGATGAATATCATTCTCAGAGTGCAATATACTGTATAAAGTCAATCAATGTTACGTGAAATAATACAAAAACACATGCATACACACAAAGAAAATAATAGCAGTAACTTCAATACAAAACCGAAGTAAGATCACAATAATAAAGAAGGTTTTCTTCTGATACGTACTCGTGGAACCGTAGCTTATATGAATATATCATCGTACTGAGAACATATTTATTGGTTAGTAGTTGTAGTTGTTGGTGGTGGTGGTGATGGAGAGAGGAAAGAAGGGATTGTTGTTGGGATGGTAGGAAGGAATGGCTGCTAATGGTGGGAACGCAGGCATTGCTGGCAACGGGGGCAATGTTCGTTTTTTTTCTGCTCTAGAATTTTGTTTTCGCATCTATCTGCACCACCGGCATTCCTCGCTGCATGCCATTCTGCAACTAATCACTGTCCTCAAATGACAATTGTGTGGTAGATGGCTACGAGTATTTTTAGCAAATTACAATTAATTCTCTGCATGCTAAATTTTGTATTTTACTAACTGATTTGATTCTTTTTTTTATCCCTGTCTAATGTCTTTTACTTTGTGAAATCAGAACCATCCATCACTCCAAATTTGTTAAGCGAGAAGGAACTGTGCATGCAGTACATCGCAACCTCCGAATGGTGGCGGAAATGAAACATCGAAACCTAGGCCCACTGAAATCTTCCACCTAACATGTGAAGACTTTCGAAGAAATCGGTGGTTTGACCTACAGATGTCGTTACTATTAGGTTGTTAACCATGTGTTGGTTAAAAACGAGACCTTTATCGTTTTTTTATATTTGTTGTTTTTCCGTCATTTTCAATGTTTAAGTCTCCCTCACTCCCTCTATTACCAATTTAGCCCAGTAGGAATTTAACACGAATATTCATTTGTCTTTCCTGTAAATTCTTTCCCAATAATACCCCGCTTGATGTGGAATTCTGGTTTTAAGAAAATTCAAACAATATCTAGAATTATTCCATTTTTATGTTTATGACAAAAATTTGAATGAGATCAACAAACTTCACCTAGCAATATAAGATTTGGGTTTGAAAAGTTATTTTTTAATTCTACGAACTATTTTGTACAAATAATTGTTTTCATATACTATTTTATGATTGGATACATATCTTATTTATCTCTGGAAATCAGTATATTATTAAGTGAATAATAATAATAATACAGTGTCGTATAATACTCTGAAAAATAACACATTGTATTTGATTATATATTGAGTAGCTATGAAAATGTGGACTATTTTATGATTGGGTACATATCTTATTTATATCAGGAAATCATTATATTATTAAGTGAATAATAATAATATAGTGTCGTATAATACTCCGAAAAGTAACACATTGTATTTGATTATACATTGAGTAGCTATGAAAATGTGGATTTTGTACAAAAATTGTTGTCTTCCTGTAGTTTTCCTAGAGAATATTTATGCACTTTATTATAGAAAAATTATAAAAACATAGATTCGCCAATTAAAAATCAATGATTTTTTTTCTAATTGTGTCAGGACATCTGCAAATATTCACCAAACCCAAATTGTCGTTTACTGATTGTTGCTCTTTCCAGACGTAATACATTGTACTTTATGATTGAGTAGTTGTAAAATACAAATTCGGTAAACAAATTTTCGTCTGCCTGTTATTTTCCCAGTGAACAATCATGCACCTTATTATTGGATAATTATAGAACTACATACCGATTTTTATCTAATTTGTGTAAGGAAGTCTGTAAATTATTCACTAAACCCGAATTGTGGTTCGTTGGTCGTTGTTCTTTCCAAACAAGACACATTATACTTCATGATTGAGTAGTTATTAACATGAAGATTCGGTAAAGAAATTGTCGTCTATCTGTTATTTTCCCTGATAATAATCATGCACTTTATTATTGGATAATGCATATTCTATTGTGAAAATCGGTGATTTTTACCTAATTTGTGCTAGGAAATCTGTCAATTAGTAAGTAACTGCAAATTGTCGTGTAATGTTCGTCGTTCTTCCGAGAATGTTATATTTTGTACTTCGTTATTCAGTAGTTATGGTGATACAGATTTGGAAAAATTTGTATTTACCTATTGTTTTCCCAGAATATAACGGTGTACTTTATTTTTTTAAATAATTATAAAATCGTTGATTCGGTAGTGAAACGATGATTTTCTCCTGACGTGTGTCAGAAAATTATTAATTAAATGCACATTGTCGTTTACTGGTCGTTCTTATTTCAAAATGTAACACGTTGTACTTGATTATTGAGTAAGTTTGAAAATGTGGATTCAGTTAAAAATATCATTTACCTGTTGTTTTCCCATAATATGATTGAAATCAGTGAATTTTACCCGTCGTTATTTTTCCAAAATAACTAAATAAATTTCTCAATACTAAGATAACCATTTTTCAAAATAACCATCGATAAGATATTATGTACATTCAAAGGATAACATCTCTCAACTATAAACGAACTCAAGATATATGAAGGTTGTTTTGGTCAACTTACACATTCCAGATTTGTAAACAGATTTCTGTTTTCTATGAAATTTTTAAAACAAAAATTACAAAAGTACTTTCAAGGGTATTATAGGTATTATAAGTTCTCCTTTTCCAAAGAAAAACATAGATGCATACGAGTTTGCTGACTATTTAAGAAGAGCATGGAACAGAACCTTCACACTATACACTAGATCCTAAACAATGAGAGAAACATTTGAAGAAGAGAATATAAACTCTTCAGTCACTACTGAAACAGGATCTCTCCCTAATTTCTAGATCTTACAATCTTCAATCAAAATGGATAATGGCATCAGTAGGAACTTTATCGAAATAAATTTTGAAAATGAGTATTCATTTTCAGAAGTTTATGATGAATATCTTTCATCACTCTCCTCTTCTACTCCTTCTTCTTCTGCACTTCCGTATGATTGTTTATCATCGGATGATCAATTATATTCTGTTTTCAACAGTCTTCCACAACTCGCAGAGTGGTCGGCAGAAGATAAGAAGTTATTCGAGAATGCTCAAGCTGAAATCAACTACTTGGGTATTCTCGGGAGTTTCCAAAAGATGTCATTAATGGTACCTGGAAAAACCATTGAAGAACCCAAGCAACATTATCAACTTTTTGGTGATAAAAACAATCCCATACCCGTCGATGATAATAATAATAATAAGCACGTCATAGCTCCCTCTACTGCAACTACCATTATCAGTGGTATCTGTCATCATAATGAGAATGGATCCATAAGAAGAAAAGGAAAGGAGACAGTAAGTGATGATAAGAACGAAGCACCGGTCGTTCCTTCTTGTAGAGCAAGAATAAAAGCTATTCTCAGTCAGGCTCGGCATGGTTTGCGGAGACCTTCAAGGAAAGGATTTGGAGCTGGAATTAAAAAGCCAAATAGAAGGACTCATATTCGTTGGACCGAAGCTGAACACAAGTTTGTATTTTCATCCCTATTTATCTCCCTAATTAAGTTGCTAATATCCTCATTGAAAATCTTAAATTTTATGTGGTGTTGGCTGGTACTAACTTAATAGTGTTTGAGAGTCGTATGAGTACTAGAATTATTAACAATCCGGATATTAAGAAAAATGCATGCTAGTTTTATCTCACTTTTGGGTAAAGTTTTTCGTTCTAATTACAGGTTGTTCCTGGACGGATTGGACAAATATGGTAAAGGAGACTGGAGGAACATTGCCAGGCACTATGTGCGTACCAGGAGCCCAGCACAAGTTGCCAGTCATAGCCAGAAACATTTCATTCGCCTTGCCAAGCAACCACAGGAGGTGCTGGTCGGAAATCAAGAAGGCCAAAGGACTAATACTGATACTGTCAATACGCATATGGGTATAAGGAACATCAGCCTAATAAAGGAAAACAGCAGAAGCGGTTGGTCGGGGTATGGATCTAGTAGCACATATCCTCATGGAGCTAATATCACTAAGTATAAACCCATTGTTCCAGTTTTATATATTTATTCCTCTGCTAGCCGTCACCGAAATTTCATGCTACCATTCATAGCATCTCGTAATCGTAAGTCTAAACTATTCCGCTGGTTGTGCTTCAGATCATCGTATATATCAACTAGAGGTAGCTATAGACCAATTTGGCACCAGCAGGAGCAGGTCTTGAAACCATCAATGGCCAACTATGGAATGAGTGCATCATCCATAGATCAACAATCGTACCAGCCCGCACATATAAATAGAGCAATGAGGATGAGTAACCCATCAAACGGTGCTGAACGAATGACGATCAACAATTATCTGTGCAGCAATACTGCATCGACGAGCAACCACATGACGTCGAACAATATTATGCTTAATGAAAGAATGACAGCTTTGGATGACCCATCCAATGCTTACATTCTCGAGAGCAGCAACGCATATATGTTATGATCTTGCTGCCATTCATATGATCAACCTACCAGAAATAGTGCTACAAATAATAATCAGCTCAACCAAATGTGAGAAACAGGGTAGCTAGGAAGGAATGAGTTATCTAGTGACAAAAGTATAATATGTAAACAGTATATAGAATGACGAAGCTGGTCAACAAGTAAGAAGTTTCTAATAAAAATGACGACCCCTGCGTTGTCTTGTAAGATATAAAAAGTTCTTTACGTAATAAACTAATAATATGATGATGAACAAGAAGATGCCCTAGATAGTGTGATTAGATATCCACACTTTTTTGTTTACACTTGGTAGCATGATTTCCAACCGAGGCGGGTTTGATCATTGGTAGTGTTACTTACTTTCCTCGGTACCCCACAAGTTTACAGCATTTCCTGTAGGAAGATTTCCGGTACTCTTTGTTTTTCGGCAGTGAGATTGCTAAATCATGTTGTTTACTATCTTTGAAGCATAATTGAATCACAAGACATGACAAAATCTCTGGTCATTTTGTTTACTATCATTGAAGCATAATTGATCAACAAACGGCCGAGTTGAGCTACTACTCAGGTCATTATATAAGTTCTCTATTTCCTATTTCCTACCATGGGGAAATTGGGCTAAGACCCAACTCATGGATAACCCATAATACGAGGCTGTTAATTAAAATAAGTTTAATAGGCCCCGAGTTATTAAAGAACGATATTTTGGGGACCATGATTTTTTTTCGGGGACCATGGTTTTATTTTGGGGAAAGACATTAGAAGTAAATCTAAATCACCCCTTATCTGGATATTTATATTAATACTTAAATTACCCTCATGATTAATTTTGGGTGATGATTAGTTAGTGTTAATAATAGTTAGTGTAATGATTAGTGAGATGATTAAGTTAAAGATAATTAGTGAGATTAAAAAATCAGATGATTTTTTTTTAAAGAAGTAGAATTATTGAGAGAGTAAAGTTAGAGAGGATGAAGAAGGAAAACATGAAAAACGATGGATTTTACCAACCACAGCCTGAGGAAGGGTATTTGGGTACCCAGGTGTGCTTCAAACTTAGATAATGTTGGTTAAATTGCTCCAAACTTTCAAAAAAAAAATGAAATTTTTTATGTAGATTTGGGTCAGTTCGGTTACCATATGGCAAGAACATGTAACCGAACACACCTGAAAGTGTAGTTCGATTACGTTTTCCAAACACGCAGGTTACCGAACTCGCTCGTTAATGGAGGTTTTGGTCGTACAGTGTAATGTTCGGTTACCTAGGATAAAATGGTAGGTAACCGAACTTTGAACTTAATAATTTATTTGGGTACATCTTGTGTGTTCGGTTGGTTCGCAAACTTCAACATAATTTGCGAATCAACCGAACTGGGCTTATATATGCAATTAGGCAAACGTTCGGTTACTACGAAATTTATTTCTTGGCGAATTAGGTAGAGTTCGGTTACGAAGTTTCAAAGGTAGAGTTCGGTTACAAAGAAAACTTAACATTTTTGCAAACGAACCGAACTTGTGGACTTCTCATTATTTTCGTAAACTAAAGTTCGGTGATATCCTTATTTTGCGAAGGAACCGAACTTATGGACTTCTGTTGTTCTAATACAAGGAGTTCGGTTAAAAGTATTTTTTGCGAATCAACCGAACTCTATTGGCTAAGTTCGGTTATTTTGGAAATCAAGATAGTGACCACAACAACACAGTTCGGTTAGACTGGATTTGTTTTTTTTTTCGGTTCTAAGGGTGGAATTTGGTTACTTTGTAGTTTTAAATTTTTTTGCGAAACAACCGAACAGAGAGTTCGGTGACTTAGTTTTAAATCCAATAAAACCGAACTGTTCTTCGTGTTCTTCATTTTCAAGAAGTTCAGTTAGTAAACTAGGGTTTTTTGAAAAATCGACCTAACCGAACATGGCTTTGTAACTCCTACTAAAACCCTATTTTGATGATTTCTATTCGATTGAAGCAATCAAAATCAAATTAAAGTGAAGGGTTTGTTGGAAAATACCTCCGGAGTGGTCCCATGGAAGAACTTAATTGTGATTGCATTGATGTTGTTACATTTCTTAAATAGGCGGTGGTGGTGGTGGTGGTAATCGGTGGTTGGTGGTGGTGATAATCGGAGGTGGTGGGAGGTGGTAATCGGCGGTGGTGGGAGGTGGTGGGCGGTGGTGGTGATAATCGGTGGTTGGTGGTGGTGATAATCGGAGGTGGTGGTGGTGGTAATCGGCGGTGGTGGGCGGTGGTAGTGGGAGGAGGTGGTGGTTATATATATATATATATATATATATATATATATAGGTGGTTATTAGGTTGGTTTTAAATTAAATTAGGTTAAGGGTAGGTTAATCATTTCAACGTTTTAGGATACTCCTTATCACCATAGGGAAGGTGGCCTAATAAAACCATGGTTCCCTCAAAAAAATCATGGTCCCTAAAAAATCATTCTTATTAAAAGACATCCATGCCCTTTTATATATTGTCAAGCCTCAAATTAAATAAAATTTATAATTAAGCCCAAAATTATTAAATCTAGGCCCAAAATTATTAAAATATAGTATGAATGTGGAAACAGAAGTTACACATGCATATGACATGTGTATCCAGAAGTTACACATCCTTATGCCATGTGTAATGCAAAGTTATACATCATAAAAATTGACATAAAAAAGAACGCATACAAAAATTTTATGTATTGCTTTAATATTCATTTACAATAATTTTTTAGCATGTTTAACTAGAAGTTACACACGCTTCTGTCTATTGTAATTGAGAGTTACATATGCATCTGTGTAGTGTAATTGACAGTTACACATGCATCTGATTTGTGTATTCAGCGTCAACTTTAATTCCAGCGAGACAATTATCACATTTAACCAATTAGCTTTTATGAAGTTATCTGAAACCTGATAACAAGAAGCAATCAGTATTTATAAGATTAAAATGAGTAGTACATACAACAATGTATATTCAGTTTCACCTACACGAAATCACATTCTAACATAAGGAGATGTGGAATCAAGTAATTCAAACCAGAGCTTAAGAAACAACTTTGCTGCAAGAATTCAAATTTCTTGTAAACACAAAACAAGTGCTCATCAAACACACCAAAGTATAAGCATATGCAACAGGTACACATCTACATAGCATGTGTAACTCACAATTACACATTCAATTAGCATGTATAACTAGCAGTTACACATCCATAAAGCTTGTGTAACTGGCATGCGTAATTTTTTGGTTACAAGGTTTGTTCATTTTAGCATGCGTAATTATAAGATACTCATGCATCTGTCTAATTTAATTCAGAGTTACACATGCATCCTACTTGTGTAATTAGGAGTTACACAAGAATATAACATGTGTAACTAGAAATTACACAAGAATATAACATGTGTAACTAGAAATTACACATGCATCCTACTTGTGTAATGTTCATAAATACGCAGTCTAGACATAGAATTTGAAACTAAAAAACAACAAGAGAGGAACCTGTATAACAATGTATAAGCATCCTACACAGAGAAAAATTGACATATATGGTTTTCCAAATGAATGTTTGTTACGCAACAATAGGCTGATTTTGGGTTTAACGGCAGCAAAAGATCAAACTAGACAAACACCAACTAAGTTGAGTTATGTCTAACTGGTACCTTTCCGGCACTCATCTCTCCAGTGAAGGTCGAGTGAATGATAACCCCGAGATCATCGAAAAGCAATCACTGATGCGCTAACATTAGGCACCTACCTTCCAACCAACATAAACTCAAACAAGAAAGTTTTTGCTGCTACATCTATTATAACACTATGAAAACACACAAACTATAAGACTACTCTTGTGTTTCAAGAACAACCAAGATACTGAACAAATTTACTTGTTATTACCGAGCTTCAGACACTATATAACTCCATAAAACATCACGACTAATATATATATCAGCTAGGCATAACAAAGAGCAGAATACTTGCCATTACATTACATGAAAACCAAGGACTATGAAGAAAATAAATGATCAGTAGCAGCAGCAGTAGCTAATAATGCTTACAGAGTACACACAATAGCTTGTGTAAACGGCAGCTACAAATGCATATAGCTTGTGTAATCTGCAATTACACATCCATATGGCTTGTGTACTCAGAGCATATATGTTATCTTTATTAGCGCTGGAAACAGGGCCATCAGATAGTGCTACTAAAGATTCTTAAACAGTACAATTTACTCAATAAATAAGATCAACTAGCACTTAATCAACTGAAATGGAACATACAAATTTGAAAGGTATATAATTGGAAGTTGCTAGTGTAACTTTTTTTAACAGTCTACGCAACCAATAAAGAAAGTACTTAGGCATACCACAATATTTTCCAATTACTCTTTAGCCTCATCGATTCCTGCATCATAAGCAATCCATCATCGGGGAAGATGCATGTGACACGAAAAAGCGACGATACCATGAAAAGAATAACTGAAAATCATAATCCATAAGAGAAACCATCCAACCAATTATATCTAATATATTTTGGAAACTAAGATTAGGGGGTTTGTATAATCTCACAGTTCAAACATCCACGTAGCGGTCTTGCATTTCTCTTATTAACAAAAGTAGAACGACTAACAATTTCATAATAAAGAAACAAATGAACAACTTCATGAAGATTTATACCCACGGCTAGATTAGAAAGTATATGTCAAAAAATTACTTGCAATTTTATAATCAAGAAACAGACGAACAACTTCATAATTTAGCATGTGTATCAATAAGTTACACGTTTAATTAGCATGTGTAACCAATAGCTACACATCTATTTAGCTTGTGTATCTAGAAGTTACACATCTAATTATCATGTGTAACTGGTAGCTACACATTTATTTAGCTTGTCTACCTGCCAAGTACACAACCATTATCCTACAATTCTTATGTAAAAGACGGATCCATAATAAAAAATAGATCCAACTTGTAGACAATATAGATAATGTACTCGTAAAATATGGAAAACACGAATCATGCTGTCAAAGACAAATGAACTGACATTTTCACATCATACCTCTTAATATTCACATTTATGCCACAAATAAAACCAATCAGAGACCTGGAGAGTGTGACTGTGTGTGGATGGGGGAATCACTAACACTATTTCTCCATAAAAACCAACTCTAAAACTGTGATCTGATGATTGACTTACAAGAAAAGATTGGGATCCCAGGGTTAAATCTTTGAATACATCGGTCCCACGTCGACTTCGCCCATCCAAGAGAACAGGATTTCTCCCTACAACAACTTGCACAATATACAATGTTCCATCATTAACAAAACATTCCATAAATTTCACTTCAGTGCCAAGGAAAAAAGAATTCGAGTGGGTTTATGGCATACAGTCATAGAAGCTAATCAAAAAGAAAAAGCATTAACTTACTGCCCCCTAATCATCTATGATATCTGTTGGTGGAGGATAATTTTTAAGCCTCTCACTCATTTTCTTCTCATCCACAGCCAAGACAAGACCATTGCAAATGAGATTCCTAAATGCTGGTTTGTCAAATAATGTTGTAGACAAAACCAAAAGAGTATAAAACCTGCAAATAGGTGGAAAGACAAGAATATCATAGTATCCAAATTATAGATAAATTAACGTTAAAGAAAGTATAATTCCTTAACATTTTGGAGTACAATCAGATAAACAAGGAGCACAAGCAACACAGTATGTCGCAAGATTTCTTTTTTATTCATCTAAGGTAGAACGCTTGAAATGGGAACGAGGAAGAAGAAATAAGTTGACTGTTAAGAGAAGATATTTGGACATGAGAAACCAACCATCCACGGGTTTGATCTAGCCCTTAGGAACAAAATGTCCAGCGAAGTTATTCTTAAAGAAATATACATTCTCAAATGGGTAATGAATGTACACGTAAGGCATGTATGCACTCTCAAACCAACAATCAAATACCTCCTAAGACATCCAGGCATCAATATATTATAAACCATCGGGATAATTAGTTACTGCAATATCACGAAATCAAGCGAACACTTTTCACTGCCAGGTTTCAGTTAAACACACATCCTCAACTCGTCGAACCACTCCAAACTTAGGACCACGACTGGATGGAATTTTTATATGATCAATCTTATGACTGTACAGATCATTCACCTGAAAAACACAAAAGGAAGTCCATAAGAACACATAGTTGGAATTTTTTGAATCCTAAACGAGGAACTAACGAGGAAAAACAAACTCAACTTACTAGGAACAATAAACAAAGATGTTATTTTCAAGTAAAAAAAGGCATTCATGTTACTATATTGCATTACTTTTCCCAAGTGCCTAACCAAAAAGACATTTCTAGTTAGGCATCCATACCAAACCTCTCAGCTTCATACCAAAACACCACCATTAACTCCAAATTATCCTCCAAACCTGATCCAGTAGCACCACCACCACTTCCTCCTCTTCCTCCTCCAAAACCTGCACCTCCACCACCAACACTACCACAGATTCTTTAATCAAACTCCACATTTGTAGGCCAAGACTCAAGATAAGCAACCTAAAATCAAGGTTCACACATATTTCCCCTTCCTAATCTACAAGTTTTATCCATCAATCACATGAATCATAAAAAAAACTCAAAGAAACTTATCTTATTTCACTGATTTTCTATCGAGATAGTTGTTGGAATTTCTTATATTCAACCGTATGCTTCCAATCATCTTCAAGACAAGGTACTGAAAAAAATCTGCCAAGAACAATCAAATCAGTTCAAAGATCAAATTAAATGAAATAGACGAGTAAAAGAAATATTGATTCATTAGTTTCGTATCTGAAACTCGATTTTGTATCGAGATAAAAAAAAATCAGGAACCTTAAAAATTATTCTTTGAAAATTCTTTGATAATTTTCTCTGAAAAGTATAATTGAGGTGAGATTATATCACATCTAACTCGAATTATGATTTCAGTAACAGATTTAGCTGAAGTCAATCTGTTAAATCTTTCCAAATGATTTTTCAGAATATACAAATTCAAAATCGAAGAATTAAACCTGCTGTTGAATTGAAATGTTAAAATTGAATATACTTATTTGTTCAATTTGATTTTGTAGGTTGCCGAAGATGATTATCACTTTTTTCCATTGAGTTTCATTGAATCTCCCCAGAACAAGTGATGTTGATGTTGAACTTAGGTTAATAAGAACGCGAAATTGGGGGATATAAAAAGGAATTGGGGGATAGAGGAAAAATACAAAAAACTGGATCCAAATATCAAATTGGGGTCACCCCTTATCTAAGTATTTTTTTAAATCCTAATCTACCCCTCACTAATCAGGTTTAGTGGTTAATAATAATTAGTAAAAATCTTAAGTATTTGTTAATGATTAGTGTGTGTTTTTATTAGAATTTGTGTGAGTGAGGTGAGAGTATAAGGAGAAAAAAAATATTTGAGAGGGGATTTTTTTTTGTGAAAATGGAGGATGATTGTGAAGAGACAATTGCTGCTAAGAGGTTGAAATTTTGATTTTTTTCTTCTTTGAATCCACCATTGTTGCAGCTGAAAAAGCTCGGTGCCGGCATGGTATTCAACCAAAAAACCATGCCAGTGGAAATTTTCATAAATTATTTGCCACTATCCGGGGGTTCGGGCATGGTCTTCATCAATTCCGGCATGGTCTTCATCCATAAGTTGATCTTCAAAACCTATTTTTTTTGTTCTAATCAGTCCACTTCCGGCACATTTATCCAATTTTCGAGCATGCCGGCACCACTTCCGGCATAGTATGTTGCTTAAATTTCTATGCCGGCATATGATGAAAAGTATCCATTAAATTGATTTTTTTCGCTTGACTATCGGCATTGATAGGATGTTCTCGAGTATGCCGGCACCATTTTCCGTCATGGTCTTCATCAATTCCGGCATGGTCTTCATCATTTCCGGTATTGTGAAGAAAAAAAATTTCGTTTTGAATTTTTTCTGGTTTTAATCAATCCACTGCCGGCATAGTTAGTTAATTCTCGAGCATGCCGGCACCGATTTCCGGCATAGTATGTTGCATTAATTTCTATGCCGGCACATGATGTAAAGTATCCAGAAAGATTATTTTTTTTCACTTGAATACCGGCATTGATAGATTTCCGGAATTTAGTTACATCATTGAATGTTAGTTATTCAGCATGCCGGCACTGTTTTCCGGCATGGTGTTCATCAATTCCTGCATGGTGTTCATCACTTTCAGCATGATCTTCATCACTTCCGAATTAAGAAAAAAAAATCGTTTCCAAAGTGAGGAGCCGGCATAGAAGGAGAAGAGAATTTGATAGGGAGTGGGGAGAGTTTAGAATTTGAAAGGGAATGGGGGTATGTTTGGGTTTCAAAGCTCTAACCCTAAAAGAGGTTAATAAGAACTGGAGATAGAAATGGGGGATATGATTTTGTTTTTTGAATTGAAGTTTTTTGATTTTTATTTTGAAGGGAGGATATTTTAGTATTTTCATACCCCAAAAACACCCCTTAACAGACACCTTGGATTGGGGGAAGTAATCAGTATCCCCCAATTCCTTTTTATATCCCCCAATTTCGCATTCTTAAATAATCAGGATCTTTGTTTCTAAAGATTAGATCTAGGTTTTAAAATTGTTTTTCAATAAAAATCTCGATTAGAAACTGTATCTTCTCTGCTTGTTTTGAAATTGTTTCTCCGTTTTAGAGAAAGAGAGAGTGAAACAGAAAATGAAATGAAAATGAAATCTATAGCTAGTTTTATTACGTTTATTTATAAAAAGGGCAGTCTTGGTATTACTTAAATTATTATAAATAAATCTTTTATTAGTAAGCCCAGAATTCTAAAATTATGAGCCTAGAAATATCAAAATGCAAAAGAATGGAGTTGATGGTGAAAGATCCATTTTGTGGGGCTTTTATATGTTAAACACATATAGTAGGGGGTTATAGTATTTTTCACAATATTATATTATATTATATTGGTATATTAGAATTCTTTTGGAAGGTATAATTAATTCGATTAATAATTTGATTACTTTCCTGTATTAGTTTGAGTTTTTTTTTTTGGTAATAATTGTTGTACAAGCGAACTAAATCTAGAACCAATTTATAGTGACTGATGACATATAAATATAAGCTCTCTTTCGTTAAGTTGAGAAACCAAGCAGTCTTAAAATTCTGTCTCAAGGCCTAGTTATTGTTCGCTAGTTTTGCTACTGCTTTCGTGAATCTATTGATTTCACACACAAGTTTTCATTGTTTACTGGATAAATCCGCTATACGTTTCGCCTACGCTTACTCTCGCTAAAAACATGGGTTTTCCTTTGGAATACCCTACTTGTCGTAGAGATCAATCCGTTGTTGACGACTACCATGGTGTTAAGATTACTGATCCTTATCGCTGGTAAGGTCAACAATCATAGTTAAAATATCTATTTATTTATTTACCTTTGTTTTGATTTGTTTTGTCTGTTTATGAATAGGCTCGAAGATCCTGATTCGGATGAGACTAAAGAATTTGTTGAAAAACAAGCGAATTTGACAGAGTCATTGCTTAATACATGTGAAACAAGGGAGAAACTTCGATGTCAGCTTACCAAATTATTTGATCATCCTAGATATTCTACTCCATTCAAGAAAGGAGAGAAATATTTTTACTTTCAAAATACAGGTCTCCAGCCTCAAAGTGTTTTATACATGCAGGTCTGTGACTCACCTTTTTGGAGGATTTATTGTTACATCTTTGAATTTGTTAAAAAAAAATTAGTTTTAATTTTAATTTTAATTTTTTTTTGTTTATAGGATAACATTGATGCAGAAGCTGAGGTATTGGTTGATCCGAATGTGTTTAGTGAAGATGGAACTGTATCATTGAAGATAGCTGCTGTTAGTGAGGACGCCAAATACTTGGCTTATGGACTTAGTTCAAGTGGTAGCGATTGGGTTAGCATTAATGTAATGAGGGTTGAAGATAAGTTTCTTGAGCCTCATACTTTATCATGGGTAAGTTTATGTATCTTTGTTTGGTACATACATGAACTGCAACAAACATATACTTGTAAACTTATGTTAACGTGAATAAGGGCATGGAGCTTATCTATAGAACTGCATTATGCTTAAAAGTTTTGGTATAAGTTGTGCTTATGCCTTAGTGCACATTGTTTGCTGCAGGTTAAGTTTTCTTCCGTTACTTGGACGCATGATAATAAAGGGTTCTTCTACAGTAGATATCCTGCTCCCACGTAAGACCTTTTTCTAATGGAGAATGGGATTGAATTGGTATTTGTCATTTTGGTTTCATATATATATTCATTTTGTGATTGGTATTGATCGGTACTTTCTAGGCAAGGAGAGAAACTGGATGCTGGGACAGAGACGAATTCAAATCTTAATCAAGAGCTTTATTATCACTTCTTGGGAACAGAACAATCTGAAGATGTTTTATGCTGGAAAGATCCTGAAAACCCAAAGTTTATGTTTGAGGCACAAATTATGGACGATGGGAAGGTAATATTCACCAACATTATACCTGAGAGTAATGGCTTTATCTAATTAATAGCGCGCTTCCGCACCTTAATGACCATGTACCCTAAAATATCGTCTATTAATATCCGAGTTCCTTAACTCATCTCTAAGAGAAGAGCAGTAGTGATTTGTGACTGATAACTTCTCCTCGTCGATCATTTTTCTAGTTACTTAAAACTTGTTGAATCATTTGCAAGACTGTAGAGGAAATAATTTTTATTTTTCACTTTCGTATGCAGCATGTTCTTTTATACATCCAAGAGAGCTGTGACCCAGTCAACAAGCTTTATTATTGTGACTTATCAACCATCAATGGGCTCGAAGGGTTCAAGAACAGAACTGACATGCTTCCTTTTGTTAAGCTTGTTGACCATTTTGATGCAAGCTACAGAGCTGTTGCAAATGATGGCACGCAGTTCACCTTTCTGACTAATAAAGATGCTCCAAAGTATAAGTTAATCCGGGTTGATCTCAAGGAACCAAGTGTTTGGACCAATGTGATTGAAGAATCAGAGAAAGATGTCCTTGAATCTGCTGATGTTGTGAACGGTAACCAAATTCTGGTGAGTTACTTGAGTGACGCTAAGAATGTTCTACAATTAAGGGAACTGAAGACAGGCTTGCTAGTACATCAGTTGCCCATTGACATCGGCACGGTTTATGGGATTTCGGGAAGGCGCAAAGACAGTGAGGTTTTCATTGGATTTACTAGCTTTCTTACCCCTGGGATTATATATCGGTGCCACTTAGCAGGGGACGCACCTGAAATGAAGATGTTCCGAGAAATAGTGGTTCCTGGATTTGATCACACTGAGTTCCAAGTTAATCAGGTAATTGCTATATATAACTCAAATATATTATGGGGAATCTAATCCATACATGTTTGTATTGCTTAAACACCAAAATACTATTAATTATCTCCGCTTCATTCTTTTGACTGCCCTTCATTTTCAGGAATTTGTACCTAGCAAAGATGGAACCAGAATACCTCTTTTCATTGTGTCAAAGAAGAATATGATATTGGATGGATCACATCCTTGTTTACTGTATGGTTATGGGGGTTTCAACAGCAGCCTTACTCCATCATTCAGTGTTAGCAGAACTATTCTTACCAGGCATTTAGGAGCTGTTTTCTGTATGGCAAATATTCGTGGTGGTGGAGAGTACGGAAAAGAATGGCATAAAGCAGGGTCACTCGCAAAAAAACAGAATTGCTTTGATGACTTTATTTCTGCTGCAGAGTATCTCGTGTCTGCTGGTTATACCCAGTCCACAAAGTTGTGTATTGAAGGTGCAAGCAATGGTGGACTCTTAGTTGCTGCTTGCGTTAATCAGGTTAGGCTGTCGATATTGCTTTCTTTTTGTTTTCTCTTGTACCCTAGATAAACATATTGAGTACGTGATTTCCTTGCTAAATCACAACCTTTTGTTTTTTGGGGTGACAGCGACCTGATCTTTTTGGCTGTGCTCTGGCTCATGTTGGTGTAATGGATATGCTACGTTTCCACAAGTTCACCATAGGTTTGCTGCTTACACTCTTTTGATCCTCACTTTCTGTGTAATTTTAACATTGTGTATGCTGATACCTTTGTCTGTTTCCAGGCCATGCATGGACTTCAGATTTTGGCTGCTCAGACAAGGAGGAACAGTTCCAGTGGCTTATCAAGTAAGACTAATCTTGATTTCATAATTTTCCTATATAATTGTAATAAATTAGATGTGATTCTAGATTGAGTGTTCTCTGTATTCACATCCTCTCGGATTTGGGGTTTATAATATTTATCATCCTGTCGGATTTGGGATTCATAAAATTTATATTTGCATGGTTCATAATATTTATATTTGCATGCGATTTCAGATACTCACCACTTCACAATGTGAAAAGACCCTGGGAGCAGCATCAGAATGAAAAACAACACCAGTATCCACCTATCATGTTGTTGACTGCTGATCACGATGATCGAGTTGTGCCATTACACTCGTTGAAGTTATTAGCAGTAAGTTATTTTTACCAAATTGTGATTGATCTTTTACGGTTTAGTTACACTTGCACTGACACTTGTGTACGAACTACATATCGTTTATCTAAGACATGTATTTTTCCTTTTAGACCATGCAATATATCCTTTGCACAAGCTTGGAGAATAGCCCACAGACCAACCCCATAATTGCTCGCATTGATCGCAAGGCTGGCCATGGATGTGGGCGTCCTACACAGAAAAGGGTGAATATTTATATGATCTAATCATCTGAAAGTTTCCTGTTGGAATGTGCTGTTAGGGATTTGTAATGGAAATTCATGTTTAGATCTAATATTCAACCTTTTCATTTCTTATATGACAGATTGATGAAGCTGCTGATCAGTATAGTTTCATGGCTAAGATGTTGGGAGCTTCTTGGATTAATTAGAATAACTTCACATGCACTTACGGTAAAAACTAAAAAGTAAAATAGTTCAGTCAGGTTTGATAGCAATCGGTGCTGCATTGCTGCTCCCCTTGTAAGATGAGTTTTGTGTTCTTTGGTGCTGCTGCTGATTTAACAGGTAGAGACAAGTACAAGGATCAACTTAATCCCTATGTCAGTCGATAGAATTATTGGGTCTTGTAATGGTTTTGTTCGTATTTCTTCGGATATTGAATACAAATCTAACAGGGATAAAACTAATAAAACTATTTATATATGCAACCCTTATAACTATTACTTGGAGGAATCGTGTTTATCAAGATTCTAGGATTTCCAAATCCTTGTTTACGTGGGATTTCTGGCAGGTTTTCCTAGTTAATCAATGAGTGCTTCAGCAGCAGTGGTTTGGAACATAAGCAGTATTGTTCTTATTATGTGTGTGTTCTTTCATCATGTTCGATTCTTTACCAAACAAGATCATATTAAACATTCTTTCACGTTTAAATACAGAGCCAATTTCGCAATGCATGTTAGTACGGAAACCCTTAAGCCAACCCATCTAAGACTTGGGCTGGCTTAAGGCAGCCCAAAGTCAGAAAAAAGCTTAAATTTTGCATTGGTTTTTATGTTTGGATAAAAAATTAAGCCTAAGAATTAGGTTTAAGTAAGGACTAAAAAAACATATTCAAGTCAATTAGTTCTCAAGCCAGTCCAACATTTATTTTTTGATTCCGCCACAATGTAATCCCGTGACTAAAGAATATGAATACCTTCCAAAGTTGAGAGTGAATAACTTGCGCTCTAGAGATGTTATCACCCTTCTACCAATGAGTATAAAGTTGTTAGAATCTACTATCCCGACGCACACGATCTCACACGAAAGAACGTCTTTCCGGTCGTGTTGAATTCTATACTCTAGGCAGTGGCAATTGGTGGAGAAACATAGAAGACATCCCCTACAAATTGCATCCATCCGATTCGATTGAAATTCTTGTAGATGGAGCTCTTCATTGGTTAGACAAAGAACAAGGAAATATTTTGGCGTTTGATATAACGGATGAGAGGTTTCAAGTCATCTAAACAATACCACATTGCATGACGTATTGGGACAGAGAACCAAAAAGTCATTTTGGTTGCCTAACCTGGCCGATGTTTGAACTTAGAGCATTATCGACCGAAGCACCATAGTATCGATGTGGTACGACATTATCAGCCAATAAGAAGACTGTGATGAGGATATTTGTCTTAAGAGGATATTCGTACGATCTTTGCACGGTATTTGTGCACCATGTTAGTTATAGAGTATGTAAGTTATGCTTACGAGAGCAAGTCTTATGGTGGAATCCATCCTATTTCAAGTGTGGAAAAATTGTGGAATATCGAGTCTAGTGGCTTCCAAATTGGTGTTTTCCATGAAAAATCCAAGCAGGATTCCAAGGTTTCGTGGTACGTTGCTTGGAATCCATCTGAACGCTAATCAGAATAGCGTAAAACGCTACTCAGAATAGTGTAGTAGAATACAGGAAGCGCTGTTGTGAATAGCGTAAGTCAAACTCTATTAAGAATGGCGTTCAGCTCTATTAAGAATAGATCTGGGAGGCGCTATTCTTATTAGCGTTCAGCGCCATTAAGAATAGCTTTCAGCGCTATTGAGAATAGCTTCGTCCAAAATTTATTTTAGTTACACCCTTCTCAAACCGCATGAATGAATTATCAGTTTTTTGTTTATAAATTGAGATTCAAAAACTTAAAAAATCCAAAACAAAATCTTTAAAAAAAAAAAAACGTGAACCCACTTTCATTGATTAAAATAACTTAAAATTACATGGATTGGAATAACTTAAACATGGATTGAAATAACTTAAAATTACATGGATTGATATAACTTATAATAACTTTTCATTTTCAAGCTTCATCATCGGTATGATCGCGGGATTTAAGCTCCGGGAAGGTTGCTCTTAAGAAATTGGTAGACATGATCATGTGGGAAATTTATGCCCTTAATTCTGAAATAGAGAGTTTGGGCCTCCGCCTCCTACAAAATAAACAAACATAATCTCACATAAGATCAATGATTTAAAATACTTATGTAATTGAAAATAAGAGGTCTTATTGAATAATACTTACAACTTCTTCTAACGTAAATCTTCCCATAGGCATATTTGCATAAAGTGAGTGTATGAGGCCCATATAAATTTTGGTGTCTCTTTTCATCAAAGCCCACCTATTTTGTATACTATTCCTTGTTCTTCGGTTTTCATTTCCACCATCTTCTACAAATGCTTGAAACACCCTCTCCCAAAAGTTGTTGGCATTATCATTTCCAACAATCGGAATGATGCTAACTCTTGAAAAAGCTCTCGTGATTGCCAAATCTTCACTTCTAGTGTATGCCGTACTTGCAAAGAATTGAAAGAAGCTTTGAAACTAGAAAAAATAAAAATCTAGAACGCAAAGAAAATCTTGAGATTTTAAGATGGTTTATTTTGAGCTTAAGAAGGAAATTTATAGAGAAATTTTTGAATTTGAAAAAATAAAGCCGTTGAAACGCTATTGTAAATAGCGCTAAGCGCTGTTCTTATTAGCTTTTGTTCTTATGCATTGATTAGAAGGAGCCGTTGGAAATCTAATGGTTAGGAGATGAACGTTGTTTTCAGTACCGTTAGGTGCTATTAAGATTGGCGCCAGGCGCCAGTCTGATTAGCGCTTTTCTCCAAAAAGTTACAGAACCTACTCAAGTTTCCCAGTTCTACACTTAGGTTTCTTTCAACTCTCTGATTTTTTCTCCTTCAACAAACATGTTCTTGGATTCATCTCAATATTAAAATCAAATCGACAGGAATATATGATGAATTTACATCAAAATTAAAAGAAAGATATAATGAAATTAAAACTTGATTGATTCATACTTCTATTACATTGATTATACTACTTCAAATTAAAGAAAAAACATAAATTGATTCCTCATAAACATTGATTCCGCTACTTCACATTAAAAACGACGAACATTATGATAATTTAAGTTCCTACCAAGTGTTCTAGGAGGATAACCATGTTTTTCCAAAATCTTATTTTTCTTATCCAATATAAATTGTTTCTTCCATTCGGGCAAGGTCTCAACCTCCACATCCAATAAATCGAGTTCATGTTTCTCCAAAGCCAAATCCACGGATTTCTTGTTTGTCTCTGCAATAGTTAGTAAATATCCTTCTTTAGTATCCAATCTAGCCATCTTCTGTGCATTCTCTTCACTAAAATGTTTCAATATACGGTCGGCTCTGTCGTTGATAGCCGATATCTCCGAAGCTTCCCTTTGTTGATCCCTTTTCCCTGGTGGTCGACGAGGGCCATCCTCTTCGTACCATCTTGGGTCGCTTCTTGCCGGAGCACTACTTGTTGAGGTATCAACATTAAGAGCTTCCGAATCCGATTCTTGATTTTGGGTAGGATCAAAATCTTCGGGATTGAAACCGGGAACATGGTCTTTAAAAAGTCGGTACTCCTCTTCATGTTTAAAAGGTTTTCCATCTTTAATCCTACGATATTCTAATCTAGCATTCCTCTCCTACAATAAACAAACAACAAACAAAAACCCAAGTTAGAAATCAGACAATAATATTGAATACAATGATATACATATAATTGATAAGAAATCTAACATTACGATATCCTCAATTCCACATCCTCTTCCATTGTTCTATGCATATTTCTTAAGATACCAACCCAAACTTTAACCTCTTTCTTCATTGGACCAAATCTATTTCCAAATTTATGAACCGTCCTATCATTCTTTTTCCCAAAACTACTTACATAAGCATTGGATACCCTCTCTCAAAATTGATTTGATATTGGATCAACTCCGACAACACCATCAAGTGTAATGCTTATCCAAGCTTTGGTGATTGCAACATCTTCAGTTGTAGTGTATTTTTCCATGGTGAAACAAAAAAGTATGAATTGAAAGAAGGTATTCAATTGATTTTTTAAGAAGATGGAGAAAAATATCTAGATATTGAAAGGTATTGGTTTGAGCTGAAGAAGCCAAGTTTTATAGGGAAAAATTCGAATTCCAAAAACTAGCCGTTGAAGTGCTATTAAGAATAGCGCTCTGTGCTAATCTTATTAGCGCAGCTATTTCATCCGTTGATTAGAAAGAGCCGTTGAAAATCAATGGCTCAGATGTTAACACTATTCTCACTAGAGCTTAACGCTTTTCTTATTTGCACTATTCTTATTTGCGCTTTTTTCCAAAAAGTTACGGAACCTTCTCAAGTTTTCCAATTCTATACTTAGTTTTTCTACTCTTTTAAGATTTTTCAAGTTTCATACTTAGTTTTTTTTCTTCTCTTCTAAAAACAATCAAAACCATAACCATAAAAATCCAATAATATTATATAGTTTTAAAATTTAGAATTCATACTATTGAAACCAAGTTAATGACATATTGAAAGTTCATTCGAAAAAAACGACTAAAGCTGTTGTTGTGGGTAAACATTGGTTGGATCGAATTCACCATCCAATCCGTCAATATTATCTGATCGCGGGGGAGGAGATTCCGGTAGCATTTCACCATCTCTGAGACCTAGTCCATGTCGTGTCCAAATGTGTTGAACAAGATCATTGCGGAGTTCGAGATATGCTTCATCATTCCTCAACTCGTTGTATGACCTCGGTATTCCAGTAACCTGTGGAACTGGTTTGTTCACGAGTCTACCCCAATCTAAGTCACGTTTTTCATTCTCAATGACTATGTTATGCAAAATCATACAAGCCTTGATAATAAAGTTTATATCCTCCCTATCCCAGTACATTGGAGGATTTTTTGTTATTTGGAACTTGTTTTAGAGAGTTCCAAAAGCCCTTTCAACATCCTTTCTCTTCGCTTGTTGATATTTATTGAACAACGCATTAGCATGCTGATTTGGAAGGAGAATTTTGAATGACTGCACGATACAAAACAAGTAGTAACCCATGTTGGAGTTGTGGCCATTGATGCGGTAATTACAAGGAGCTTCTAAACCATTAACCATCTTATCAAAAAGTGGAGACTGAGCCAAGACGTTCAAATCGTTGTTCGACCCTGGCGTTCCAAAGAAACCATGACAAAACCACCTATCATATGATGCCACGGCTTCTAAAATCACGGTAGGTTTTTTTCATGTCCAAGGAACGTACCTGCCCATGTTGTTGGACAATTCTTCCACGGAAAATGCATACAATCAACACTCCCAAGCATCCCAGGGAATCCTCTACAACCAATAATTTGTCTGTGTCTTATCTTGTAGGAATTCGCATATACCTTGGACAAAAGTGACGAACAATCACCCTAGTAAACCTCTTCACATACATATAGACGGTCGGCGCTCCCGTACGGGCATAATAATCTGTGCTATCATCGGCTATGCCTTTACACAAACATTTCATTATGGCATAAATCTTCATGTGAGGAGAGTGGCCAAGTTTTCTGGTGCAATCAACTTGGAAATCAAAAGCAGGATCCGCAACAACAATCTCACTTAGAATACGTAAGAAAAGAGGTCGATACATACTCAAACGTTGGTGGAACTTGTCAGGGTCCCAAGTACAAATAGGTCCAAAGTAGTCATGCATCATTCTTGCATCTCCGTCCTCTCGGTGCCTTTCCACCATTTGTCGCATCGATACTTCTTGAGGCACCGGTTGGAAGAGCCTATGCATTCTTTGAGTCATATACTGGTACACCACAATTTCTCTTGCCTCTCTATCATCACCAATGCTAACATAGACACCATACGTCATTTGTACATACCTCCTTACCGGATTTTTATCGTCCATTTTGCACCTAAAAAAAACTCAAATACTATAAGCATTCCAAGAGTTTTGAATTCATACAAAATAAAAGACATTCATTCACACATTAGAAATGACATTCATACAAAACTGAATACGTTCATTAAAGAAAACACATTCAAGTTTTTTGAATTCATACAAAAAAAGATTCTATCCGTTTTTTTTACATTAAAACCATCCATTTCATTTAAGAGAAGACATTTTATGTTCCCGAATCACTTGGTCCTAATCCCAAAATCCTAACCATTTCATCTACATTAAAACCATCCCCACCACTATTAATCATTTGGGTTAATTGTGACTGTGGAAATACTTCATCTTGTGACGGTGGAACATAATCATTTGTGTATCATCTAGTGCGACATCATGACTTGTGGATGGTCTTTTACGGCTTAACTATTGGGAATTTTCTTCAAGATCATAACATAATTGGGTTGATGTCGATCCTTCCCCTCCGTAGTTGATTGCCCAAGAGCACGTGCACGATCTAGTTCAAACCAATACTTGTCCTTCAAAACATTTAACATAGAAAATTTGTGTGATATATCTTTCCATTGCTCCTGAAAAGAAACACCAACATAGCAAATATATTAAAGAACTTTTAATGTGTAAAGAAAATCATAAAAATATGGCAAACAAAATAATTGAAGGAGTTAAAGAAAAAATTACTAACCCTTGTTCCCCAACTAACATCATACGCACTACAAGAAAATTCGGCTTTAGTGACTACCCGGATTCAGTCGGTAGAGGGCCTTTTTTGGTGTCTGGAGCTCTATAGCAACCGACATGGCAACAGATAGGCTCTGCTGCTGAAGCTTGATATGCTAAAGATATGTACCAACCATGTTGCTGGAATAGATATCTTTCAACTATAACCAAGCGACTCAAGCTGTGGTCGGCACAATTTTCCGGCAATCACTATCTTTCGTTGGTAGAGCACATAGAATTTGTTAATATTCGTTGTTGAAGACTAAAGCATTGTTGGTAGAGGTGGACAATATAAAATGTTGTCAGCCGTTAAAAGATTTAACTTCCTGAATTTTAGTTGTTGCGGGTGCTGGTGAAGGGTTGTAACCGCTATATGTCTTGATGGAAGAGAGTTTCCTTCCACTGAATATTAGTGGATCAAGAGTTCAAGCTTTTGCAATGTTCGTGGGATAAGAATTTCAGCCGCTGTTTTTTCAGTTGGTTCAAAGGTTCTGCCACAACATTTTTGTTGGTCAAGGTTTTTATCCACCGCATCGGTTGGATCAAGTATTAGTTCCGAGTTGGTAAAAATCTCTACAGACATGGTTAATTCGGCTGCTCATAGGTTTGAGCCATACACAATCAATTGGACAAGGTGTTATTAGTGTTGCTCTAAGTCGTGTCCCGCTACATCTTGATATTCTCGAGGGTAGTCTATCAAGAATATCATGAAAAACAAATGCAGATATCATTTTGACAATAAAATTCAACATCACCAACTCATTAATATTCCAAAATATATTCAGAACTTCCAACTACAATATACATATATAGAGGACACACTGGATTAGATTGGATATTGAGTGGCTGAGAGTTTGGATCTTTACTTGGCTGAGATTCTGGATTTTTACTTAGCTATGCTCTCAAGCAAAACTCATGTAAATCATCGCTACCAATACGACAGAACACAAGGTAAACAAGGTTACCAGTTCCGAACTTGAAATATCTGGTTCGTTCGCTCTAGAGAGATCAATATACTTGGCATTGCAACCACCCTAAATGTCCGAGACACCATTATAATTCCAACAGTATAAATCGTCTTCACTGAAATACCCGTGCTGATTTATGGCAAAGTTGTATTTCCATGTCTGCAAATCAAAGTAAGGTGAGAAAATGAAAGAGAATTTTTATAGACTTGAAAGAACTTAATAGGTGTTCGATGTATCCGAAGTTTAAGGTTCTGAAATATCATCAAAACCCGACTCTTTTGGATTCATTGGACCATTTCCCTAATGATCCATGAAAATAACTACAAACGTCAAGTAGTTCTGTTAACAAATTTGGAGAGTATAGTTATGATAACACCACAATAATAAATGCAAATTAATATACTAAAAAAGAAAAATAGATTCCAGAGAATGGCTTCATCGTGTATGAATCGTTGAGCTTAAACAGAAACTCCTAAAAGAGGCACCAGCATGATAGCATAGAAAATGCAGGGGAACACAAAAATTTCCTATACATAAAGGCGGAAAATAATTTACCTTGAATTTGCCTGCATGCCTTGGGAAGAAAACAAGCTTGGCCTTGTATGTCTTAAGTCGCTGGCAATGGTTTGGAGCCATTCAAATGACTTATTTCTATGCCTGTGGCCCAGAGCAATACCAATTGTAGGAACAAGCCTTTAGGAATTCCAGCACCCTGTGAAAGTAAAATGTTATTAAGCAACCCTATGTACTGCTGATACGTAGATATACCAAATCAAATACAAATAAAAATTATTGGTTGCAGTTGTTTTAAGTGTCAGTGTAATTATAAGGAAACATTCATTTTACCGCAGAATCACAGGGGTTGAGAATATGTAACCTTGGCAAAGATTAAAAGAACTCATTTCATTACCTTGACTCCAGCGTGAGCGCATCCAGTATCAACATCGTCAAAGCCCCACTTTCAACAACCTCGGCCACAATTAAAAGGGGTCTATTTTTTGTGTTAAGGACCAGAAGTTCCAAAAGATCATTTACCGTGACAGCCGACTCTAGTATTTTGACAAGCGAGGCCATGACCAAGAATCAGAGGATGATTCAGTTTCTGCAGACATTTAAATTATCAATTCCTACAGACATTTAAATTATGATATTAACACATTGAATGAACAAACAAAATACATGTTTAAATAATGACACATAGTATCTAGTACACCAATTAATTCAACGGTGAACTCTAAGCATTCAAAACTTACAGCCATGCATCGCACAATTGGACGGTGGTCTAAAAGGTCCGATATGATGCAATCACATACATATGACATGGCCATATTGCATCATGCATAACAGTACAGTACACATCAACAGATAAAATAGTTAAAATAGCATCAACCATGGTTTCATATGGATATCGGTAGTTAACATTTGTATCCGCTGACGGCACACCATTTAAATGTCAGGCCCCTTATTAGATAGTATGTCTCTGTACATGTATTGGTAAGTCAGACCACTAAACAACACAACACTATTAGACTCAAAATCTTTCCTCCCTACTTAAATGTACAAAAGATGAAAAAAAAATAGTTTCTCATTGAAGAGCACAAAATATATATAATAATCCTAGTTCTCTAACGCGCTAGTATGATGCCAACACATCCCACACAATCAGGTGTTAAGAGAGAGCTAGATACAAAAGGGATCCTTAACAATCAAAAATTTGAGCATGGATCTTTAGAGACCCGTTGGGCACTTATAATGTGCACGAGCCACCTCTAAAATACTATCGGTTATCAAGATGAGCATAATTCTGATATCGTAAGACTTCAAACAACATGACCAGCTGATTATTCATGTAATCTAGATTTAAAATTTAAAATACAAACCAATGCAAGATAAATAAGTTTGGTCCAAACAGGCTCCTTTGAGCATCCTGATTTAGTTCCAGTATTTGTGCCAGTGCAAGCAAAAACCCTCAGCAGCAGTTTGAGACGACTTCTCTGATGCTTGGATAACGCCTTGTTTACGAAGGGCCTTATATGCATCCTCTGCATTGCAAAAAGAGTAAGAAATCAAAACAGAAGTTCCGTATAAGAGATCACTAGGATTTAAAGAAGAGACGTCCATTGAACAAGTTTGTTACCTCTCCCCTTTGTTATTGATGAATATCATCTCCTTGTTGATTTGTTAACATCGAAATTAAACTAAAGAGTTCATAACAACCAGCCCTAGTGCATCCATTTCCTTCTTGACCATGTTTTCTGGACGCTTGAAGACAATGATAGTATCTGCGGATATACAAAAACGGATAAATGAGATATTACACCATATTCATACTTCAGTTCCCTACAACAACATAATAAACCCCAGATTCCAACAGTTAACTATGAACAAAAAGTAGAACTGAAAATATGAGGAACCAACGTATATTTCATTACCATTTGTTGACATCTAGTCTTCTATTTTGCAATTGGACTTAAATATGGCAGAGAATTTGTGCAAGGGACCTACTCGCCCACCAGAGTTTACTTATTCAGTCCCTACAACAATATTCAAATCCCCAGGAACCTTGGTTACTGCAGTTGCAAACACCAGGAACCTTCATTTATCTGCATCACAAATTATAAAACTCCTAGGTCAGTAATGGAATTGAAAACTAGGAAATTCTTGAAACTTTGAAAATCAAAGCCAAATTGCAAACGAGAAGGGCTAATTCTAAATGCAAAAACCTAAAAACAAACAAAAGAAAATTAATGCAAAATTGAAAATTAAGGGAAAAAAGTATAAACAAGAACAGGTCTGACTAGAAAGATTAGATTAAAGAGAAAAATAACACAAACCTGATGGTTTTATCAGTTTCATACAGATCCAGTTAGGGATGGGTTTTCTTAGTCTCATCTTTTAACCGAGCTTCTTCTCGACCATGAATGACATATGGAAGCCTGTAAAATGTAAAAATCAAAATCAAATTAGTGAATCAGTAAAGGAGAACTATAAGGCAGCGATAAAGTGACAAAAGCAAAAGGTAAAAGAATAAAAATGGAAGATTTCTTCTTGACCTAACAAATACATGAGGAACCGAGGAAAGTATCTGGCTCAGATGTCAAAACCGAGGAAAGTATTGTTCCTCCTCACAATCTCCCAAATCAAAAGACCCTGGTACTGTTGTCATTTTCTTCTTGACCTAACAAATACATGACCATATTTAATCTAAAGAATCTAAATCAAAAATAATAAGAATGAAATCTATAAGAGATTTGTTACACTTACAAAGAAATCTTTGACGAAAGAAGAGAATTATTAGATTGGCATGGCTTAATTCCATGGATGAGAAATGAAGTTATAGATCTGGTGTAGGTTTCTGCAGAGGAGAAAGGGAGGGTGAGCGAGTCTAGGCGGAGATAAAGAGAAGATAAGGTTAAGTTTATGAATTTTCTCTCTCTTCCTATATTAGATCGTGTGTTCTCTCCGATTACGCATAGGCAAGAGGAAAGTGGGGATAAAAAATATCAAAGGCCTTGTAAAAAAGATTGACCCATGAAAAACGATTGTGAAGATTTAGTTTGGGAGCCTTTTAGACGGTGAAGATTTAGTTTGGGAGCCTTTTAGACGGATTGGGAAGAATGTGTGGATAAAACGATTGTGTGCTTTCGATTTTATCATCAATCTTCAATACGATAAAAATTCAAAGAATAATTTAAAATTTGATTATGTTTTTATTTTAAGCCAAATTATTTTTTTGTTATCGACCAGATCAGAAGAATGAGAAATAAATTTAATAGAATAATTGTCATTGATTTACAATTAGATAAAATTTTTAAGTCCAATGATAATAGATTTAAAGTTCCAATAGATATTTCAACTTGGAGTAAGACATCATTAAGAATAATCTGACGAACATCGGTTGGTTTATGGTTTCTGTGAAGATTCCCATTTTGAAAAAGAGATCATAAAAATAATATGACGAGCGCTTGCAGGTTTGGGTTCGTATGAAGATTCCATCCTAGTGAAAGAGGTCATTACTCATTATGTCGACATCTCGAACTTTCCTATTTTGCAAACCCGATTTTCAAACCACACAAATCCTAAAGTATGTGTGGCTTAATGAAATCTGTTTTTCCTTTTGAGATCGATTATACCTTAAGGTAAACACCAATTGCAAATACCAACATGAAAGGCAAGTAATAAGTAGCAATCAGTTATCCTGATTATCCGAGAACCGATAATCAAGTTTCTTATAGTAAGACATAATTATCCAAAGAAACGCATATGAGATCTGAAGAGAAAATGAAAAAAGAAAAAAAAAACTCATCTTGGATGGAGAATCAAGAGAAAAACAAGAGAAAATATTAACATTTCTGAAACCTGAAAAAATAAAAGAAATGAGCGAACTCGAAAAGAAAACCACCTTGTTGCATAAAAAGAGTGGTTCATGTGATTGATCCTTTGCATAGAGCGAGATAGAGAAATGGATTATGTGATGGGGAGTGAAGGCAGCCACTTTGAGTTGGGGTTCGAGATAAAACGAGGAAGAGAGAAAAGGGGAAAATGAAGTTAAAAAGGAAACCTAATGGTTTCGTATAGAGTTTTGACGGTCGACAATGATGGTCATATGGATTAAACCAAATTTTGGATAATTGAAATTTCGTTTGGGACTGATACAGATAGAGAAAAGTGTATGAGAAACATGTGTGGTTCTTTTTGTGCTAAAATGAAATGGTGAATTTGGTTTGTTCATCAACCTTTGATAAGCTAAAAACCCAAAGAATATTAGCATATAAATGAGAATAACTATGGATATTCAGTTTCATATGTTGTCAATCAATTTCACTAAATTTCCCTTATAGACTCAAATTTAATTTTCATTAATTAACATATCATTCCGATAAAGAACATTAATTTATGTTGATTTATATGAATCTAGATTATATCCTATGTTTAGTGTCGCTCGACGTCGTTGGTTTTATCGACCTCATTCAATTTACCCGTTGTTCATCAATGTTTAATAGCCATGTACTTACTTTTTCAGTTGGTAAAGGTGTCCAAAGACATATAATTTTGGTGGTAACTGCACTTGCTAGAAATATATAACTTTTATTGTAATTTTTAGTTGCCAGACAATAGTTGTCGAAATATACTAGCAACGCCAGTAATATGATGGTTGTATTAGGTGTCTACCAACAGGGTTTTCCGGTAGGTAAGACAAGTGACAAAAAATGTATACCTTTTATGGTACATTTTGGTTACCCAACCATGGTGTCTGGAGGACAATAACAACAAAGATGATATTTCGGTTGTTAGGTCATCGTCTCTAAAGAGTTCAACCTACTATCGTTGCTGGAAAGATGGTTGTTAGAGATCTCTTCCAGCCGGAACTGTTTTTGGTTACCAAAAGTTGCTAGTGAAAAGTTCCACCGACTACAGTTGGTAAGAAAGTAGTCGTTAATGCCAAGTTTTCTTGTATTGACATAATGGAGGAGGTTCGGGTGGATGCAAAGGCACTTGAAGACGGTTGCCATCACTGTCTGAGCGGTATACCAAGGAATTGTTGGCAATTCAGGTGAAGCTTGTGAGATGTTTTCATACGCATACCGTGATGGATGTATTGGGGGGACCTGATTCACAAGAATTGTTGGATCTTCAGTACTTGCAGCTCCAACTTCATCTCTGTTATCTTGACGCTGCATTTCTGGAAGCAAAAATCCAATAGAGTGACTCCTCCACCACAACACATACATGCTCTCTTCAATATGTTTATAGTATCGTCCTTCCACCACATCAATAATAGGACCCTGGGGGTTAACAAGGTCTTCCAAACGTTCACGTGGACTTCTTGGAATTGTTATAAATCCCCTTGTTTTCCTTAAAAACCGTTCACCAAGATACATGATATTAGTATCACTTTTAGGATTATAAAAAGCCACTCTTCGATTGGAGAGTTCATGAGCATGCACTATATCAGGATGATATCTAAACACACTAGTAGACCATGGTCTCCATACCGTTCCAACAATCGTCCTCAATTCAATTTGTTGGAGATCAATAGTAAGGGAGTGTTTAGCGCTATCCCTTTGAAACTTCACTAGAGTTTCACGCTTAAATATCATCATTCCAGGCCATACATCAAGAGGTACATCTTCTTTGAGAAAAGGCGTCAAAGTACGAAAATATATGTACAACCAATATTCTAAAACCATCGACATTCCACCCATGTTTTTTCCACCTCTAACAGTCGCATTCATGCTACTATACAATTGACTAAAATAAGACGAACCCCAATCATAATTACCAATTGCATTCAAATCACGCGAGGAAACGATCCAACCTTTGCTTGCTCTTGTAGCGGTACGTGCCAATAAAACTTTTGAAATCACCCATAATAAGAAGTATCGAGTCAAAATCTCCAAATTTTCATTAGTAATTGCATTCTCCTTAATATATTTTGTGAGGCAACTAATAGGAAAATCACATGTCTTCTAGATGTAGTTTGAATACCCATGCATAGGTCCAAAGTAGGTATTCTCTAGTTCTTTATATTCATCACTACGATTCCATCTATTTGTAGCGGCGTGTTTCAATCTGTCACGACCATTTCCAATAGGAATTCCGGTTAAGGGAACAAAATCTAAAGGGGTGAAACCTATTTCGAAGTTTTGTAAATGAAATGAATTGGTGCTATACCACCACCTATCTATGATTGCATAAGATAGTTGTTGATCACATCTCTTAATTCTAATCCAAAAAAATCTATCAAGCCCGGAATTTCGAAGAACTACACTAGATCTTTCATTAATCACCACACGGTTATATAAATTCTCAAGGTCCTCCCAATTACTTCTAAACTGAACATCATGGTTTTGAGCAAGTGGGTTTATACTTGTAGCAACATGTTTATCATCCCAATCCTTTGAACTCAATATCATATACACATCCGTATCCATAATCTATACAAAAGCACCAAAAAAAAAAGTCACACAATGCACTTAAATTGTTTAATAATGTAAACTAAAACATTAATTCATGGAAATTTCATTATCTCATGGAATTTTCACAAAATACACAATATTCATCATCTAAACCCTAATTTACATGTCAAATTCGTCATAGTTAGGTTCAAATTGATTAGCATTCATCAACCAATAGAGTGTTATGCATATAAACAACAATCATATCATCTACCCTAACTTTTTAATCAACAATCATATCATCTATCAAATAAACTCAAATTACAATTCAACTAACCTCTCTTTGGATTCTCAATCAAACTGAGAAACTAAAGTATGCTTAGCTTCCTTAGATCGCAAAGAACAAACCCTTTGCAGCAATTTCACGTATTTGAATCATGGTTTGTGAAATCAAAAGGGGGGGGGGGGGATTTTAGGTTTTTTTTTTTTTTTTCTTTGTCTGCAGAAGAAGAACTGGAAGACAAGAGAACGGTCGACTATAGCTGAATTCCTGAGTGCTAATATGAATAGCTTTGGGCGCTATTGAGATTAGTGTTTAGCGCTATTAAGAATAGTGTTTTGACCGTTGACGTGGTCAAGCGCCAATCATAATAACTTTCCTCTGGCGCTATTCTTATTAGCGTTTAAGGCTATTCAAATTAGCGTTTCTGCTACTCCATCACTAGACTTGCGCTTCCATCTGCAATTCCAAATACTGAGGTGGCGTGGAAGATGGAAGATAGATGGATTCCACCGTAAAACTTGCTCTGAGCTGTATAGCTAGCTATGTTAATTGCCGTTTCATTATTTGGTTTTACATGTAGTAATAAGAAGACTGTGATGCATATATACTTTAGTAAGCTTTATTAGTTTATAAAAAATGGAATTGAAGAAGTATACAGAGGAAATAAAGTAATACAAAAGTTTTTACTTATTAGCATCATTTGAAGTGAAGTTTCCATCAGGGATCCAGATTTTGATATTTATGTAATGTTTGGATGTTGCTTTTGTGAATTTTAAGTCTATAAATTTTGATCAGTAGATCAAAGTTAGTCTTCATGTATCAGTCAACAAACACAGATGAAAAAGGAAAAATGAATGAACAAAGTCTTGCAATATAGCCGGATACACTAACAAACCCTTTCTCTTTCCAATATTGCTCCGACGAAAACCTAGAACCGTGAACGTCGTTATGCTCAGATCGGTTCCGTTGGAGCAGATCTGAGCAGATCAATCAACACCCAATCTTGTTCTCCATTACCCCTTTCAACTATGTGTTTTTCAAGTTATTCTAATCGTTCTTTTGAATTTTCGATGAGTTTTCCGTTGCTTTTTCAAGGTCTGGATGGTAAAGCATCGACTGTTTTGATCTGTGTGTTTCTTATCCTGATAGGTATAAGAGATTTAGACATACAGAACTCTTCATAGATGATCTCCGTCAAAGATATAGCACCTGTTTCACCGCTGGCGACATGAAGGAAATCGGCTTTATTATCTGGTTTAGTTCTTTTCTTTGTTATATTATCCCTTGTGTTAGTTTTAATGCCGTATTAGGATGTTTAACAAATCCTTTTTCTCTTAGATTTGGATTTGTCCTCTGCACTTGCACTGGTTTGCTACTGTCTTTTATGAGTCTTGTTTATTGTTTAGTAATGTCTATTATTAGTATTAGATTAAGGATTCTTCTTCTAAATGTAAAAATTTGGGATGCTTATGTTTTGATGTATATTTGCTTCACTGATGATGTTAAGAAGATATGGATCAAGTTCGTTATACTACCATCATGACAGCAAAAACAAGCTTTTCAAGTTCTACAACATCTACAAATGATACCACATCTCCAATGCTGAGACACCCAATTTCTTTCCGATCCAGACTCGTAAAGACCGACTCATATTACCGTTGTTACTCAAGACACTTTAGATACTGTTGTTACTCAAGACACTATGGGTACTGTCTGGCTACTGTTACTGTTAGTTGGATCATTGTTACCCTGATTGCATTAGGCAATCTAAATCTAAAAAACTCCGATTCATGTTTTATACATGTTCTGATGAACTTTGGGTGGGATTTGATCCAATCATTGCCCCGTGCTTTGATTCACACTGGTTTTGTTTTCAAAATCAGGTCGGCCCTAGTTGTGTGGTCCTCTCCTTTGCAAGAGAGAAAGTCTTCTGATACTGTTTTTAGACCTGGTAGGATAGATTTCATTGGAAAGAATTGGTGGAGATATTACAATTTGTACGACTTTTCTGTAATCTTGAAAATTTCACGTAAGGTTTCCGATTTCCTTAATAGGCTTTATTAATGTAAGTCCTGAGGTTAGCCTCTTTTTCGAAAAAACAAAGTCGGATACACTAACAAACACAGACGTAACTGCAGTACGGCTGCTCCATGGACCATGGAAGAAACCCATGTGGCAATGTATGTATGTCATCCCAATATCTACCAATGCTACATGCGGCCTTAGGCCCCTAACAGCTGCGAATGGCCTAACAAGTGCCACCATTCCCGAATATATATAGTAAGCTAAAACCCTAACTTTTCACTCTGTTGATAATTTATTGTTTCCTAAACCAAGTAGAACTCAAAAACTTCATACTATTCGTCATGGCTTCGTCATGGCTGATTCTGATCTTCCCGATGATATCATAATAAACATAAGGGATTTGTTTGTTTTATTCAGCATGACAGATTCTCTACCAGAAGAGATCATATCAAATACTTTTTCCCTTTTACTAGTTGAATCAATTTTCCAATGTGCGTTAGTATGCAAAACTTGGCGAAATGTCATCTACAATAATGATAAGACCTTCTCCCGGATGCACTCACGCCGGATTTACGATCACGATTCCGTTGCTGCTGTTTCTTCTGGTAAGACAAGTTTTGTTCACTTACTTGATTCGGGGAAAAAACTTTTAAAACATGTGGAATATGATGATGACAATTATAATAAAAAACCCTTAATGAATTTTGAAACAATCGACTTAATCCCTCATGTTGATTATGTTAGTATTATTGGTTCATGCAATGGTTTGATTTGCATCTCTGGCAAGGAAAATACCAGGGATCCAATCTATTATATTTGTAATGCCATGACGAAGGAATTTGTTATCTTACAGGAATTGAGCATGAAAGAGTGTTCGAAAGATTATATTGTAAGTGGATTCGGATACCATCCTTACACCAATGAGTATAAGGTTGTACGAATTCATTGTTGTGTTGCACAGCCCCTCAAGAATAAACCCTTTGTTGGACTTGTCCAAGTATATACTCTAGGGAGTGGCAAAGGGTGGAGAAGTATAGAAGAAATCACCTACAAGTTGCGACCTTTCTTTTATTCGAATGGAATCCTTGCAAAAGGAGCTCTTCACTGGTTAGATGAAGAAGGAAATATTATGGCACTTGATTTAGAAGATGAAAAATTCCACTTCCTATCAAGACTGATATTTCTGCCTTATGAAGTTAGCCCCGAGCATTATGACCTTAGGGTATTGGGTGGATACTTGCGCATTATCCATCGAACCCCCGACAAAGTTGGCTACCATATACGGTCATTCAAGAAGATGGACCCAACAAAAATTACAAGAGGAGGAATAAGGATTCTTCATATTCAGAACAAAAGTAAGCAGGATACAAAGGAGGAACATCACAAGTCATCATGGAGTTGGGAATACTTATATTCTGGCTTGTCAACCTGGGATCATAATACATTGAGGTGTTCATAGTTTTGTCTGAGGACTCCTGTCAAGACCTAAGGAGTGGTGATTACGACCAGATTGCATGTGTTCCTCATGGTCAAGTTCTGTACGTAAAAAGTTTTGTTTCATTGAAAGCTCTAGGAGAAAAAGATGCGAAAATGATAGAACCTGGTGAGGGAGCACGAGAGCTACCATTACCAAGGAGGCATGCACACATGATGAATTGGAATGAGGAGGCATGCACACATGATGAATGGGAATGAGGATGTAATGATGTGCATTGTGCAGGGACCTTACGCTTAATTGTGTTATGTTTCTTTTAGTTTGCTTTTCGGTTTTCCTTTTTGCTACAAGTTTTATTTTATTTTTTATTTCATACTTGTAGGTGTAAATAATCCACAGGGCTAGGTGGCAAGATCCTAAGCTATGACACACCGAAAAGGAAAGAGCGGTGAAGCACGAGATAGAACCAAATAGTACAAAGAGCGAGGTGTCACGTGGGTCGGACGTGACGGCCATATAATTGTCGGATGTGACGTGATCCTTATCCTCTGACAAGTCGGACGGACGATCAGAAAGCACTCGGTCAGACAAAGGAAGCTGGTCAAACAAAGGGACGAGAAGAAAGAAGGGCGACATCGTGTCAACCAGACGATCAGGACTCGGCCTCGGGTGAAGAACTATCAAATACCAAGACTCTATCGGCCATACCAGAAAGATGGGCGAGCGCCAACACAGGTCCTACAGGGAACATTTAAACTGATGTAATGTGTCCAACACTGTAATTTTGTTGTATTTTGACCTTGGCCTGTAAATACAAGGGCTGGTCGAGACAGAGGGAGGCAGGTTGAAAGAGAGAGAAACAAGACACTACGTTTGAGAGTTACACCATTAGAGAAGGAGAGAACACCTTGTAATCAAAGAAAATAAATAATAACATTCATCCTTTCACCCCGTGGACGTAGGTAATTATACCCAACCACGTATATCTTCGTGTCTATGTTGGTTTGTGTATTTTTACTTAATTTTAATTCATCTTCTACACCATTGGATGTAGTTTGTGGTTTTATGCCACTACAATACTGTTTCATTAATGTGTTCTTAATTTGGGAGTCGTCACAAAATTTACTTAGAAAGATGCGAAGGATAAGAAAACTACATGATCATATTTAGTTCTATTTCTACACAATTTACAGGCGACTCGAAACATGAAACTAAGTTTATAGGCGTGCATAGAGAGAATATTTATCATGTACAAAGTAACATACGTTTCTTATTGTCCGTATACATATGAGAAGAAGAAAATTGAGAATATGATACGAACCTGACATTAACAGTGTTGTTTAGTTAACAAAAGGAGAAACAATTGTTATTTTGTGTTACTGGATGTCCTCGCATTTGCATGGTTGTTGGTTTGTTGGAATATGTTGTTGGTTGACTTGCCATCTTACAACAGGGAAGATAAAATGATGCTAATCAAAGATGGTTTTTCAAACTGATAAGTGTATGCAATTATCAGTTTGAGGGGTTATTAGGAATATTTTGTAAAGTCAAAGTCAAGTCAATTGACCTTGACTACAGTGGTCAACAGTCCCTTCTCACAAACACATTAAATAAGCCTGAATTCTTTGTGTATGGGTTTTATCGATTCTTTCTTGCACATTCAATAAAGGATCTTTTTCTTTGTTCTTCTCTTTGATACTTTTTCATCAATATCATGAGATCATCGATCCTCAGTCCCTATTTTGGTTGAGATATCAAGAACATTCTGGGATTAGCAAAAATACAAGTACTTGCAATTCTAATAATATATCCATCCGGTCGCAAATAGCACGAACATGACCATAAAAAACCATTATGAATGATCCATTCATGGTTAGTAGAAGTAACTTGTTGTCTTAATTGGAATGGCTTATGAGCACAATATACAACATACATGTGCTCGAGATCTTTCCAGAGAACAGCGGAGTAGAAGGATAAGCAACAATCATCTTTAATGCTAAGAACAATAAAATTATGAATCTAATCAGTAACATGGTCATATGCCCTCTTTCACTTATCGAGTTTAGATTTAACGGTTGGTAGGGGTGCCAACGGGGCCGGGTAGTATACTATCCATAACGGATCCACAAAAGGAACTGTTAATTTTTTTTTGATTGCGGGTCCTAACAGTTTTGTGTTCAGTATCTAAATCATTGAACCCAGACCGGCAAGAAACTATAAGAACCTTAACTACTTTTCGGGTCTGAGTATTTATCTATCGCGCGTCTTCTACGATCAACTATTTTTTCACTATTTTTTTTTATATTTCGATATGTTGGTTCTGATCTATTAATTTTTCATATAAATTTATTATTATATTAGGTAAATGCTATAATTAAGATTAAAATTAAGGAAATGGATGAAAAATGAATAAATTTCATGTAAAACTAAACGAAATCTTTGCATTTTAGTTAAGAAAAAAAAACATATACCATCGGATACTCAGAGGATAATACCCGTTAGGACCCAAAAGCTTATCGGTTCCTAAGGGTTTTACGCGTGGGGTGGTGATATTGCTAATGGATCCAGGATAATTAGGACCCGAAACCGGAGCCGACTATTTCGAACTCGGTACGGTTCAGGGTAATCGGGTACACATTGATTCTCCTACCAGTTTGTTTAGAAATGATCCCATCAACAATTTATCAGATAGCATTCTTCAAAGTGAAAACTACTGCCAGAACCAATTTTCTCTTTTTTTCCCACTATGAAACCCACGAGCCTAAAACCTAAGGCGCGCCCCCATTTTTTCAGCGAAAATTTCTTAGAGACCCATAATTATTGAAATATTGTTTTCATTTTTCTTTTATTCCCAGAAAAACTTCTACAGAGCCTCAGAGCAGATTTTATCTTCAATCTTTTCTTGTAGTGTTTCATCATATCATTATCATCATCGTTTACATGCATCGAAGTCCTGGTAATTAATTCAATCCATTTCCCCAAAACCCTAATTAAAAAATCCAGTGTTTTAATTTGCCCTAACATTTTACTGATTTGCAGTTGGGGATCCATATGAGATCTCAAAATTTCACTCAAATGGGTTAAGATACATGTCTAGATTTTGTTCATGTTTTAATCAAGTGAATCCGAAGTTGGAATTGCTGGTCCATGTTCATCTTCCGTAAACACAAATTCTATGGGTCAGGAATTGATGCATGATCGAAGTCGAGATACATATTTGTTGAATGGGTATGAAGTGGTTCTCGATTACAAGGTTCATTGCAGGCAGCAAATCTGGGTTTTAAACTGAAGAAGATATGGTGGTGTTGGTCATGTGATTGAACACAAAGGAGTTAGGGAAAGATATTTGTTGTCTGGTTTTGTACGGACTGTTTTCAGAATTTCAACAACAATGGACTGAAATTGGGTCTGATCGGGAGATATGACTGCATAACCTGTTATGCATCCGAAAATATGACTGCATAATGCATTGTGCATCGAGAAAATTGTTGCACAATCTTTTATGCATCGAGAAAATAGATGCATAACCTGATATGCATCCGTAAATATGGATGCATACTGCATTATGCATCAATTTTATTTATGTACGCACTAAAATCAACCAAAACAATGACTACATAACTTGTTATAGATGCATAACTTTGTTATCCAAATGCCTAATTTGTTATGCAGTGGAGAAAATGGCTGCATAATTCGTTATGCGTCTGCAGAATGTGTTATGCATCGTTTTTGGTGGCTGCATAATGGTTATGTGTCAAGTTTTCGAAAATTTTGCCTAAAATGATGATCACCTACAATTTTTTCGTGAAAAAAAAAATTTGATATCTTGTTTGTACTCGTTGCACAGCTCTCTTTAAAAGATTTCCAACAGTATAAAATTTGTAAAATTCCAAGTCGCGAATTTTTAGATATGTTATATCCAAGTTGCGTTGCCAATTATAACCCTGATGCATAACCTATCATGCGGATGCATAATCTGTCATGCATACATTTTTAATAATTTCTTATAATTATGGGTGTCACGGAAATAATTATGGGTGTCACTGTACCAAAAACTAATTGTGGGTCTGACAATGAGAATATTATTTTTTTTGGGTCTCCTCCTAATTTTCCCTTCTTCAAAGTGATGAATCGTATAGCATTATGATTCGAACGAAAATCAAAAAGATCAAAACCACCTAGATGAACTAAATCTAGTATATATATTATAACCTTTTTTGTCTCAATCATCTAAATTTCTATCACATAAACTGTTGGATATTTTTCAACAAACCCTTGAATTGAAGGCATTTAGGCTGCTCCCGTGGTTCGACCTCGTTTTTGTTCTAGGATTCCTATTGTCAGTTAGAAAACTGAACAGAAAACTCGTTTCACCAATGGACGCATTTAAGGAAGAGACGCGCTTGTTCACTCTGAAAAGATGCATGTAGAGATGAAGAGTCATCTCCAAAGGGAGTGATTCCTCTTTAAATAGGAGACTTGTTTTCATTCAAAACACATCATTCAACTTTCTCTATTTTCTTTCTTACAAGCATCATCAGTATCAAAATCAGTGTGTTCTTGGTTGGATCATGGTCGTACAAGCTTCGAATCCAACAACTGTTGTGGGGCTTCAAGTATCCTGACGGTGATATTCATTGACCTGTTTGTACTCGCCAATTCAGTTGGGAAAGGGTCGAATAATTGTCGAAAAGAATCTTCATTAGATCCTTGAATCCTAATACAACATTCTTTTCTTCACCCTGTTTTAGTGTCTATTTTCCAACATAAACCAAATATATGCTTCATGATTTAAAATTTAAACTGGAAACCTACCACATGATGTGTGTCACTAACTTCATAGAAATTATAATGGAAAAAAATGGACAGATCGGTGAAAAAAAATTAATGAAAACCACCCACTCACAAAACTAGACTCATTTAAGGGGATGAGACTCGGTCAGTATAAGAGGGTGGTTTTTTAATGGCCGTTAAGAATTATTTAAATATGAAAATGTCACAATGATATAATGATAAAGTCGTTAGGTATTAGCACTGCCAATCTAAATTTTACCCGTCTAACATTAGGGTGGGCGATTTTTCTTTCTTTCATAGCTGTCTAGGATTATTTTCTATACTCAAACATAATTATGTTCCATCAAATGGGTGCAACAAATTTGACTATGTGTCCATTGCCAAAATAAATCTCACAGTTGTCCTATGCCTAAATTTTCATACACTTTATTCCATTCATCCCATATTTTATTTTGTATGCTATCTTACCACTGATTTTCTATGTGGAGTTTTCCAACAACTTAATATCGGGAAAAAAAACTTATAACTTCTAAAATATATATTTTAAAATCGACATATGTATATATTAAGAGTACAAAACACAATGAGCTTTTGAGCTTCGACGGCCGGATAACATTTTGAGAGACAAATGTTGCATCCGACTATCCCAGTCTCCATCTCAGCCAAAGACATCTGATGGATGTAAGAGTTGTAACATCTTTTCATCATGGATATACTTTTATTGGGTTCCCTCCTAATAATTAGAATCATAAATGAAAATTAAATTAAGTGTGAGTTTTTTTAAAAAAACGGTTATGTTTAATTGTATCATTTTTTACATTATATTCTCCATCTACATATCAATAAATATTTTAATAAATTAATAGATAAAACACTAAAAAAATCTTTAAAATCAAGAGTCACAAATTTCAATTAAATCCACAAATTAAATGAAAACTAAGTTAATCTTCAATCGTTGAAGAATTAAATTAAATAAAATAGTAAAAGAAATAAAATAGAATTAAAGAAAATAGTAAAAAACAAAAAAAAAATTCATAAAGAACGAAATCTTTAATATGAAGACGTTTAGTGAAAGATTCCCAACCATCATTTTTGATTCCTATGAATTTTATCCTTTTACCCTTCAATTGATAAACATGTGCAAATAATCACTATTACATAATGAGTTGTGCATGTCTCCTCAGCCACGTCTGATACATAAAATCGTTGAATCGCCTTGTGCAAAATTTTCAGTTGACATGAGATGGAAAATTAAGAGTGGATTAAAAACCCATTCGGTTGATATATAATCTACATTACTTAGGAATTTGAATGGTTTCATTAACTTATGTGAAGTAAAAATAAAAGTTGTAGTGGGGATCTACGAAGTTTGAGGTAAGTTATTAGTTTCGAGAAAATGGGTAATTTTTAGGTAAGCAAATAAAAGCTCACGCAAAATTTGGACTGAAATATCGTCAGAATGTTCATTTATTTTAATAGCTTCTACACATGACAAATGCCAACATTTTTTCACTCTAATTTTTTATATTTTAATTTTGGAATGATAGGGACGCAGATGTACGAATAATATCATACATATGTACTAACTATTTGTGTTAATCCTAAAAACATTACTAAGAACTAATAAAAAAATATGTTGGACTCGGCCTAACCAGTAGATACATTTAAGGGTGCACAGGAACCGAGCCGAGAAACAGGACCGTGCCGAAACCGGTGGAACCGTACCTGATTTTGTACCAAACCGAGGAAGGGGGTACAGGTACCGGTTCAAAAACTGAGAACCGGCCTCTAGGGGGTGCAAGTACACGGCCTTATTCATGTCCAGTACCGTCCCGTCCCGTTTGTACCGAATAATACTGATCATTAGATTTAGGGATTTAATCTGATGGTGGTATACGTAGAAAAATTAGGTCAGAAGAATGAAGTTTCTCATTTTCTTTTTCCTCCTTCTTTGCAGCTCCGAAAAACATAGTCTGCACTTCTTCACTTCAACCTCGTCTTTTCTCTACCTTTGTCGGAGATCGCCTTACTCATTCCTTCTTATTCTAAACTCCCACTACATCAACTCTTCCACAACAATAATAGAGGTTTCATTCTTTCTTATTCTATTATCGCTTGCTTCACTAGTTCGACTTAAAAGGTTTCTATTAGGTATCCATGCACCTGTATAATTAAAGAAGAAATCTTTAATTGCTTATCAAATATGTACAGTTTTGTTTTGGGTTGGCGCGATAGTGTTTTCTATTTTCTTCGCAAGTTTTTTTTGCCGAGCTTGAATAACAACATAATCTGGGTATTACAAGAATATCGTAATCTGGTAATGAGTGGATATTGAGACATGAAATTTTAGAATCTGGTTTTCCCTAAGTACTTGTTTATGGGTAATGATTATTTCTTAAAGCCTGATTTGATTGACATTCTTTAAGCAGGAACAGATTATGTGTCGCTGCAGTTATCAAAAACATATTGGACTTTAAGTACCGACTGGTACCGGAACCGTCCCTGGTACCGTACTGGTATCGAACGGTACCGGAACGAGGAAAGAGGTACATGTATCGGTCCAAAAACTAAGAACCGAGACTATAGGGAGGTATCGGCCTCAACAAGAACCGAACCGATCCGTACCGTGTGCACCCTTAGATACATTAGAGGCCAACTAAAACCTCTAATGAAGCTAAAACCTCGATCATTCTTTGGGCATCTGCTGCAGGAAGAAGAGTTCATATTAACTTATCTAGCTCTGTTCTCAAAGATTGGGAGACTCTTTTTATGTAAAGTTTCTTTCTCTTTTTTCTACCTCTGGTAGCCCCTTGTAAATTCTTTCTTTCTATTACATCTTCTTTTCGGATCAAAAAAAAAAAAACATTAGAGGCCAACTATATTGCCTTTAGAGGCAACAATAAAAACCACGTTACATCTTTTCTATTTTTTTTGATAAATATTATTAAACTACGATATTATAGGTGATTTTGGTTGCGTTTAGGGTTCACCATATTAGTATATAATGTTGCAATAAGTATATAATGTGGCACGGGTTATTTCTAGAATTTTGGTGATGTGTATGGCTAATTTTATTATGTTTGCGTAGATATTATTTTGGCTTGAAACAAAATAGAGAACTCTCTCAAAATTGAATGATTAAAAGGATGGGGAAAAAATTACATCAGTCGTATGCAGTTTCGTTACGGCACGTGGTTTCTTTCGGCATAATGGTCTGAATACAACAAAAAACAATATCAAATACCACCAATCTTTGGAGACCGACTAAAAAAACCATTATTTTAGGGAAAAATAAAATAATTTACGTGGCATTTTTATCAGAGATTATTACTTTAATCAAATATAAACTAGATTTTGTGTCCATGCTACACCCGGGCGGATTCACAAACTTGGTTCACCAATTCAATCTACAACTACAATATTAACCAACCATAGGAATAATGGTCCTAAAGCTACGGTATTATGCATGGACATCTAAATTCAAACCATATTAAAAAATATTGTGTGCATGTGTTACGCATCGGGCATCTTTTTTGGAATCATATTTTTGGTTTGGTAAAGCTCGGCTTCGCCTTGCCTCGTCCCGTTCCGATATGATTTGGTAAAGATTGGCTTCGGTTTCGCCTCGCCTCACCTCGCCCAGTCCCGATATGATTTGGTAAAACCCGGCTTCGGCTTCGCCTCGCCTTGCCCCGTCCCGATTTGATTTGGTGTGGCTCGGCTTCCCCACGCCAGGAAAAGTGATGGTAATAGCAGCACCAATTGCACCAACACCCAGCTAGAATAACCAACTCAAAAAAATATGATTGACTAAGGAAAACAAAGAAATCATGCTATACAAACGTATGAGTTCAATGTTTCTTTTGATAACGCCTAAAGAAATGCTAAAAGTAAGTTTCATGATTCAAGTAGAATTCGACATACCCAGTACACCAACGCCTAAAGAAATGTTTCTTTCCTAGCACTACTTAATAGAGGATTCAATTTTTGAGTCATGATTTAATTCCATTTATCACAACAGAAAGGAGGAGTAAAGAATGCCTTCACCTTTTTTGACCCATATTCTTTGAGAAACCAAACCAACCGTCACCTGCTTCTTTACTAAAGTAGTGCAAGATCCTACTTTGCCAAAACTTGGTTGTTGTATATCAGAGCGGCCAGGCACCTGGTAACACACTTTTCCGACAAAATTAGCAACACCAAGTATCTCATCTAGTTTCTTTTCGTGCGACAAAAACAAAAACATTCAATTTATACAGAGCAACTCTTGGAAAACATGAAAATGTTTGGATAGTATTGAGAAATGTCTAGGCAACTAGGCAGTAACTTGGTATCCCCACATAATAGAAGCATTTCACCAATCAAGTAAAGTTGTTCGATGGCCACAAATTGGAACAGACAACATTTTTCATTTTAGTTTTAGGCAACTAAAATTTTTCAATTTGGTAGAAGTAAGAAATTACCTTGCAACTTTAACCTCTGATAACCATCTAACACAAAGCGAGATCCTTAACTTTGTATGTGCTTCCCACTTCTAAAACATTTTCCCATAATTTCCTATAAATAAGAGAAAAAGTCGAAATATAACATAATTCATACTGAACCTTCAATTAAGAAGTGAATTCTCTGTAATCTAATAAAATTGACTAAAGTGGATATTATCTAGTGTGCAACCTACCCGGTAGTTACTGACAGATTATCAAACACCTAAATGTTCACGAAACATAAAAAGCAAAAGGAGGAAAAGAATATCGTGGGTTTTAAAATACAAAACTGGCCATGTATGCGTCTCATTTAAGTTCTCAACACCAATTCAAATGGCAAGAAGTTCCATCTTCATACAGTGGGTTTACTGATGTTGTCAAAACAAACATACACGTTGAAGGTTTTAATAAAGTTTATATTTGTCTCAACTAATTACAGTGTTATTATTGAGGCTTCAACACAAATAAAATCTTCATATAGCGGGGAGATCTTTTCAATTACCTCGAATAGTTTATTGATGCATGTGATCCAACTAAAGCAGCACCATTCCAGCTTCCCTCTGCGTCAAGTTGTCAAACCTGTGGATATAAAGACTATATCATTAGCAAGTGGAAACTTCAAGTGTGCTACAGAACTTCTTTTTATTGCATTTAACAAAAAAAAAATAAAATAAAAGAAGCAAGCCTTAAAATGGTTTTAAAGTTTTTAAGCCTGTAGATAGAAAGACTATATCATTAGCAAGTGTCCAAAACCAAAACGAACTCGAAAACATATTCTCAATCTTTCAGTTTCTTCTCAAATCTACAAATATCTTACAATCTTCTCCGCCGCTGACCCCAAGATCAATGGCAACGACATCATTCTTCTCCAATATGATACTTCAATCAACGACTGACATCAAACTTATTTCTTCCCTCACTTATTAGGCCAAGCCATGTTCAAAACACAAAACATTGTACAAAAAACAGAATAAAACAAAAGTTTGCTTGTTGGTTAGGTCCTAGAGTTCAGGAACCATTACTTCCACGCCTATTGTGTATTTTAACCCTGGTCCAGAAGTGCCAAACGCAACCTTATCCCCGATTAGGCTAGCAAGTTATATCCATTTCATAATTATGCATGCTCTTATATCAGCAAGATAAATTAAAATCTAATTAAAATCCAAACTAAGTTCAGAAAATTTCTTCATAGACTGACTTAGGATTGTCCTAACCACGAAGGAAGAAGCATATCAAGTGACTCATTTTCATAAATTGGAACCGAACTGGTTTCATATAAACATATCTAAATAGAAGGAAAACAACCCAGTTTGCATTAGTTTCCAAAAGAAAGAAACAAACTTATAAGTGATAGAATAAATAAAGCACAGTACCACTCATTCCCAAGAGTCAAGCAACGAACAAATCACCACAAAACACACCATCTAAGCAAAGAGCCTTCTTATTTTTACTTGTAAAAAGCTTTAACTCTTCACACTCCGATAGTTCATGTTCAACGGCATTTTATCTTTATAGTGATCATTAACAAACTATACCGGTTGCGAATGGAGATTACTCATCTATTAAGAAGCATAAAATCTTACCCGGAGTAAAACCCTAGGATTTCCCCAGCAGTACCTTCACAAAACAATAAAAAAAATATCAGAAAAAATACCTAATCAAACTGATCGAATTGATTGCATGGATTTACTGTGTAACCACAAGATTGTTAGAAAAATCATATGCACCCTAATGGTTCCTTCCAAGAAGAAGAAGTAGAGAACATAGAACCCGTATGATTAGCGTGATTGTTGACATTTAGATTATGCACCCTTTTAGATTTAAGTTTTCTTGTCGTAAGAGTTAAGACAACATGCTAGAAGAAGGATTTTGCCGGCTATAGGTTTCATGAGAAAGAAAGTCAGAGAAAATAGGGAGAGGGAAACTTGCCTTTACCAAACAATAACAAAATATCATATCAAGGGAAACCCTAAACAAATTGGTCGACGTAACTAATGGGTTTTACTTTGTAACCACACGATTGTTACCGTAAACCCTTTGAGATTTAAGCTTTTCTTTCCGTAAGACAACATGCTAGAAGAATAATTTTGCTGGCTATGTAGGGTTTCATGAGAAAGATTCATGAGAAAGAAAGTCAGGGAGAATAGGGGGAGGGATGCCTTCGTCTGCAGCGAAAGTTTTAAGTTTTTAATGTGGGAAGGAGATGGCAGTGACATGGCGGGATGAAGAGAAAAATTAGGAATGGCATGGCGCAAAAAAAAGAGAATTTCTAAGCAATTTGAGAAGAGGAGGGTGAGGATCACCGTGCCACATAGGAGCCCATATGACTTGGGTTTTTAAAAGAACTTCTTTTTATTGCATTTAACAAAAAAAAAATATTAAAAGAAGCAAGCCTTAAAATGGTTTTAAAGTTGTTAAGCATGTGATAGAAAGACTATATCATTAGCAAGTGTCCAAAGCCAAACGAACTCGAAAACATATTCTCCATCTTTCAGTTTCTTCTCAAATCTCCAAAATATCTTACAATCTTCTCCGTCCCTGAACCCAAGATCAATGGCAACGACATCATTCTTCTCCAATTTGATACTTCAATCAACGAATGACAGCAAACTTATTTCTTTCCTCATTTCTTAGGCCAAGCCATGTTCATAACACAAAACATTGTACAAAAAAAACAGAATAAAACAAAAGTTTGCTTGTTGGAGTTTCAGAGAATTTAAAATGACTTGAAAAAGTCTCTAACCTATAACAAGAGACATTAAGAAACTCTCTAAAAATCTCTATGGATTAGCAGTAGATTTGCGAACTTCCCAAAAATCATTCAAAATCTCATTTGACTAGCCCGCAGGAAGCTTCGTTTCATAAGTGGGATTTGGTGTCTTCCCTAATAGTCTCATACCCATTATCATCCATGAATTTGACATGGGGTTTGACTCGGCTAGCTTTTTTTGTTGACTTTTAGTTGACTTGGTCAAGCCTGTGGCCCGAGGCAATTTGGAAGTAGGATACCAAACTTGTCTCAAACACACGAAATCAAGAAATAAAATAAAACTCAAAAAAGAGAGAAAGTAAAGAAAAGAAACCGAGAAAAAGAATAAGAAAACGAATATCTTCTCCTCCTCTGTTTCTTGCAGTTCTTGAGATTTGTACTTCAGAAACTTCACTCATTACTCACTAGAAGTGTTTTTAGAGATGGATTTGTTACCAGTAGAGAATACACCGTTGAAAAAACAGGGATTCCGGTCATTAAAACTAGTTAATATAAACATGGATGAAGTTTTTGATACAAAACCATATGGTGTTGATTATGGGGTGCTTGATAATGGTTTATCTTACTATGTTCGGTCTAATTCCAAACCTAAGATGAGAGCTGCTCTTGCCCTTGCTGTTAAAGTTGGGTAAGTTTGATTTTTAATCAGTAAAGTTCAGTTTTTTTTTTTAATTTGTTTGTAAAGTTTTTATTGGATTGATTGATGATGGGTTTGATTAAAGTTAGGATTTTTATGATTTGGGTGTTGTTAATTTGAATTTGTTTGGGTTGGAGTCAATTGTTTGGTTAATTTCATTAAAGGGTTTTGGGGGTTTAATTGGAAAGTAGAGGAATTTGGGTTTAAATTTTGATTAGGTTACTAGAAATTGAATTTAGTTGATCAAAGATTCTAGGGATTTAGTATGATTCCGTGAGTTTATGTTTTGGAGTTTACTAATTAGTGTGCCCCTGCATTTGACTTGGCTTTTCATTGGGAATAGAAGCATGAGAGATACACTAGTGGCCGCTGCGGGCGACGTGAATTTGACTTAATGTCAAGCGATTATGCTGGGAAATTGGAAATAACTGTTGTCAAATTGGAAGAAATCGAGAAATTCTAGCGAAAGTATAGTTACATTTTGCTAATGGGCCTTTTTTTTGGTTATTACGGTAGTCACAACAAGATGGAATGAAATGCAATGCAATATTTTCTGGTTCTGTACTAGTTTTTTTTTTTTTTAGATGCATATAATTACTGTCTTGATTGAATAATCAAGTTAATTTTGTCCATGGCAGATCAGTTGTGGAAGAGGAGGATGAGCGTGGAGTTGCTCATATAGTCGAGCATCTTGCTTTCAGTGCAACAACGAAATACACAAATCATGATATTGTTAAGTTTCTAGAAAGTGTTGGGGCAGAGTTTGGTGCATGTCAGAATGCTACAACGTCGGCAGATGAAACGATATATGAATTGCTTGTACCTGTCGACAAGCCTGAACTCTTATCACAAGCTATATCAGTCCTAGCAGAGTTCAGTTCTGAGGTATTGATGATTCGTTTGCATTGTTTTCTGATCTACCGCTCTAAAATGCAGATTTATCGTGCACTTCAATGTTCACTTGTTTATTCGTTTATGCAAATATAGGTTCGAGTTTCAACAGAAGATTTGGAAAAAGAAAGAGGTGCTGTTATGGAAGAATATAGAGGAACTCGTAATGCCAATGGTCGGATGCAAGATGCACACTGGAAATTGATGATGGAAGGATCAAAGGTAATACATATCTGCTGTATCCTATACTTGCCCTGTTGCTTTTCTAGGATTAGGCCTATATCTGATAATCTATATATTTTTTTCCCGTAATAGACACACATCAGTCGAGATAGGTATGCATGCTGAGATTGCTTAGAACATAGCCCGAGAAAAAACACTTTGAAATAAGTATCAGCTGATCACCAAAAAAATGAGTATTCGAAAATTGACCTCCTAAATACTCTTACATTTAAGTAAAAGAAACTCATGGACATGCATTACTTTTTGTTCGTAAAGTGCTCTCGTGGAGCCTGCAAGGATGTTAGTATATATGTGGTTATTGTTGTTTCTCATGATTTGTGTACAGTGGTTGCCGATCATTCCATTTCTTTTTTTTCTTGGCCAAAGATCTGCAACCTTATAGTGTAGGAAAATAATTATGTTTGCTCAATGAACTTGTTATTCATACTCAAGATTTTGTAAAATTGGCTGTTGTTGTTTTTTGCCCGTACAGTTATGAAAGCTGAGAAACTTCCGCAACTGGCTTTGAAAAATTATGATTTGCATATCTGAATAAGCTCTTTATTTTTATTTTCTTGCTCAGTGCAATGAGTTGTACAAGTTTGTTGGAAATTCTAACATAAGCTTGCTGCTGGTTGCAGTATGCAGAGCGCCTACCTATTGGGTTAGAAAAGGTGATACGAACTGTATCCTCTGAAACTGTCAAGAGATTCTATGAAAAATGGTATCACTTACATAACATGGCAGTGATAGCTGTTGGTGACTTCTCCGATACACAGGTCGATGCTTATTTTAAATTGAACATCATTTCTTTTGGAGGAACTGTGATAGGTTTCTAAACTTTGATATCTAATGTACAGAGTGTGGTTGATTTAATAAAGATGCATTTTGGCTCCAAAGTATCGCCATCTGCTCCTCCTTTTATACCAGATTTCCCTGTCCCGTCCCATGAGGAGCCTCGGTTTTCATGTTTTGTCGAATCTGAAGCTGGTGGTGTAAGTACTCCGAGATACACTTTCTTACTGCACAAATCCATATTTAAACAAATATTTATTAGTATTGACTTTCTGATTTTCTCCCTGCTTCGTTTGGCTCATACCAGTCTGCAGTTATGATCAGCTGTAAGATGTCAGTAGGTGAATTGAAGACCGTGAAGGACTACAGGGACTCACTAGCAGAATCAATGTTTCATTATGCCCTTAACCAAAGGTTTTTTAAGATATCTCGTAGGAAAGACCCACCATATTTCTCCTGCTCCTCTTCTGCAGACGTGCTGGCACGTCCTGTAAAAACTTATATAATGACTGCAACTTGTAAAGAGAAAGGAACTATTGACGCTCTGGAGTCAATGCTCACGGAGGTACACCTTCCATCTGAATATATGATTTTGCTTTTGCCATTTGCCAATTGCAACCTCCTGTTAATTTAATCTCGTCTCGTTGTTCCCATATTCCTAGGTTGGCAGGATCCGGCTTCATGGATTTTCAGAGCGGGAAGTATCAACTGTTCGAGCATTATTGATGTCGGAGATTGAATCTGCTTATTTGGAGCGTGATCAAATGCAGTCAACTAGCCTGCGAGATGAATATCTGCAAGTACTTTATTCCTGTCCCTATTTCATGTACCATGGTTCTATTTTTGTATGGTTTTGAGAAAGTTACTTAAAGAGTAAATTGAGTTACAAATGCATCAAGCTTCATCCCTTTATCGAGGGTTGGGCGTTTCATATACATGTCACATGTTAGTTCTGTATGATTATTATATGCAAGTCCTATGGGCACTCACTAGTTGATTTCTGTGGTTCCAGAAGTAATAAGAAGCTTAAGAAGATGCATTTTCGAATTTGAATTTGAATTAAATGTTATGTGCATTCATATCTGCATAATGTGCCACACCTCACTGATCATTCTAATTTGTGTATGTTTGAATTCTCAGCATTTCCTCCATGGTGAACCTGTTGTTGGGATCGAGTATGAGGCGAAACTGCAGAAGAGTCTCTTACCTCGTGAGTTGAACATCTTTGTGAACTTAAAATAAATTGTATGGACCTCTGTTTGCTGTATATCAAGATTTATTCTTTTTGTTACAGAAATTTCGGCTGTGGAAATATCGAAGTTTGCTGAGAAATTTCGATCGTCATGCGGCTGCGTTATTAAGACAGTTGAACCTCGTCTTCATGCAACAAAAGATTATCTGAAAAGCTCTGTTTCAAAGGTCAATTCTCTCGAGGAACAAAGAAGCATTTCTCCTTGGGATGATGAACACATTCCGGAAGAGATTGTCAGCACAAGGCCAACTCCAGGGTAATATTTCCTACGACTTCTGTACAGTGTTGGGTTCAAGTTCATTTTCAGTTACTTTGTGTATGGTTATATGGGATGTTGTCCGTACATTTTTTTTATCCTCTACTGTGGCTTATGCTCAAGTTTAAGATTCTTTCATACTATCCCTTTTTGTACTATATCGTCTAAATTTTGTTGAAAATCTATTTTTTAGGAGCATTGTGGAGCAGACTGAATGTCCAAGTATTGGGACCACGGAATTACTCTTATCAAATGGAATGAGAGTTTGCTACAAGTGCACAGACCACCTTGATGACCAGGTACTTGACCAGTTCTGATTTTGGAGGCTGGTGGTAAAAACTCGAATGTTCTGTTTAGTGTTACTGTGTGAATTGCACATGGTTCTTGCAGAAGTCCGTATCACATATAAGCTGGACGTCTTATCTAATCATTTCCAGTCAAGGCTTTTATTCTATTAAATTCTGAGCATAATCACGTGTTCTTATTCTTATTTTTTCTTCTTTTAATGTTCAATAGGTTCTGTTCACTGGGTTCACATACGGGGGTCTCTCTGAATTGCCAGAAAGTGAGTACTCTGCGTGTTCCATGGGCTCAACTATTGCAGGGGAGATTGGTGTATTTGGTTACAAACCATCTGTCCTCATGGATATGCTGGCTGGAAAGAGAGCTGAAGTTAGTACCAGGATCAGTGCCTACATGAGGTCGTTTTCTGGTGACTGCTCACCTTCTGACCTTGAAACTGCCCTGCAGGTTTGTTAATTACTCTATAATCAGCATCCATAAATTATATTCTCTTGTACTCGCATCACCTAACTGTGCATTGTATTAATATTGTGTACATCATCCTCAACTGTAATAAATTATATTTTGGTGCTTGTCGTTTGCAGCTTGTCTATCAACTTTTTACAACAAGTGTGGTACCAGGTGATGAAGAGGTACAACTAGTTATGGAAATGGCTAAGGAATCGATTCATGCTCAAGAAAGGGACCCTTACACTGTGTTTGCAAACCGTGTCCGGGAACTTAATTATGGGAACTCCTACTTTTTCAGGGTAAGGTGAATCTTTGTTTCATTAAGTATTTCAGTTATTTGGCTTTTTATTACTAACTTCTGAGTGAAACTTCTCCTCAAGCAGCCGATCAAAGTTAGTGACCTTCAAAAGGTTGATCCTAGAAAAGCTTGTGAATATTTCAGTAGCTGCTTCAAAGATCCATCAACCTTTACCGTTGTGATTGTTGGAAATCTGGATCCTGCTAGTGCACATCCTCTAATTTTACAATACTTGGTAATTCTATCACTCTCACAAGCTGCTTGGCCTTGAAACAGTATAAACGAATCCATTTTTCTCTGCAGGGTGGTATACAGAAACCCACTGAACCAGTCTTACATTTCAACCGAGATGACTTGAGCGGCTTGCCTTTCACTTTCCCGGAAACCATTATTAGGTACACCAGCTCATTATCTATTTAGTGTTCAGCCCCAATTCCTCAACTTTTGTTGCATGTTTTTGTGTAACAATAAGACTAAGATTCTATATCATCCAATCCAATTAATAATAAAGAATGAAAAAGGATTGGAGCTTAGACTGGAAATCTTTTCACTAAGTGATATAAATTGTGGTTTTAGGGAAATAGTTCGAAGCCCTATGGTGGAGGCACAATGTTCAGTCCAGATAGCATTTCCAGTTGTGTTAAAGAATGGCTCAATTGTAAGCATGACCTTTTGGAGATCCATAATCTCAAGTCAAGTTTTTTTTACTTCAACTGTTAACATAGTTCCAATATGTTTCTTCTCTGATGAATCCTGTTTTTGCTTTTGTCTCCTTGAAACTCGACTTCAGATGAGAGAGATTCACTTTGTTGGATTCCTAAGCAAACTTCTGGAAACTAAAATCATGCAAGTTCTTCGCTTCAAGCATGGACAGGTATTTGGAAGTTTTTTGTTGCGAGAAAGGCTTCCGTTTATTTGTGTTCTTAAATGTGGCTTTGCTTAACTGTGTTGTTTTTTCACAGATTTACTCAGTGGGTGTTTCTGTATTTCTTGGTGGTAACAAGCCGTCAAGAACTGGGGACGTGCGTGGTGATATCAGTGTTAACTTTTCTTGTGATCCTGATATCTCATTAAAACTGGTATGCCTCTGTTTGAACGATCAAATAAAAATCTTCTATTAAGTTTCGTGTTGAACGTTGTTAACAAGAGCAATTAATCATCACGTGCACACTTCCTTATGGGTGAGACTTTTGTGTAGGTTGACCTCGTTTTGGATGAAATATCACGTCTTCAGGAAGAAGGCCCATCAGATCAAGATGTTCTGACTATCCTTGAAATCGAGCAACGTGCCCATGAAAACGGGTTGCAGGTAAGATTCGTTACCTTACAACTGTTTTGATCAGCACAGTGTTTCACAGTTTGTTGTGTATAAAGTAGTCGCCGCCTCTCTAGATTTTCAGTATTATATTTTGATTTGCAAAACTGTGCCACTGTATTTAGGAAAACTACTATTGGCTGGATAGGATTCTTCGAAGCTACCAATCGCGAGTCTATTTTGGTGATCTTAGTGTTTCTTTCAAGGTTGGTACTTTTCTCCTAGTTATTTTACTACAGTTCGAACATTTCTGGGTTTTCAAGGCTTTCATTTTCTAACATGGATGTGGGATGTGCATTCCTCATTGAGGACGGTTCAAGGGTTGATTTGCGTACTAAAGAGTTGTTCACCTTGTACTAAGCAAATTGTCCCCTTCTCTCAACTTCTTTTTTATCTCTTGTACAGACTCAAGATGATGGACGAGATGAAGTCAGAGGATCTTTAAAACCATTAACAGCACAATTATCTTTACAACGCATACTGCCTTTCCCCTGCAGAAAGCAGTACAGTGTAGTGATTCTTATGCCCCAAGCCTCACGCTTAAGGCGGCTTAAATCTTTATACCGGTCTACAATAAACAAGTGTAGCACAAACGCAAAGGTCAGTCAGAATGTTATCATTTCCTGTACTTTTTTTTCTCTGGTTTCTCGTAAGTATGCCTTGATCTGTGTATTTCCTCCTTTGAGTTGAAATATTTTTTCTTGCTTAGTAACATAAACTTGAACAACCAAGTGATAGTTCCAGTCCAAAATGCTAACATTCTGTTCCACCTACCCGCACAATTGCCATAGATTTTTCCATGTAATTGCATGATATGCTCACAGCAAATTCCTTGAGAACGATTCTGATCTCCTCGTTTGTGTTTTTGTAGGTTTTGGCAGCAGTTGCTGGTGTAACAGTTGTAGCCTTCACTTTGTGGAAACATTCAAGATTTACTCTCAGATCTTAGGAAAGATTATCGTGAAACATATTGCAGATAATTGAAGATTACAAACACAAGGAAATTAGAGAGACAAATCCCCATGCGCATATCGACGATGGAAAATGGGCCGGTGTTTATGCCGACATTGCACTGTTGCAGAGTAGAGCAACATGTTGCCGGGGATCATCTACTCTATCGAAGTCAAAGCAGGTTGTGTAAAGGGTTTAAATTTTACCACTTTGTATTCTAGATTTTGTGATCTCTAAAACTGAGTGGTTCGATCATCTTGTAATATGAAAATTTTTAGAAGTAACACAGTACAACATTTACCTTAGAGAAATTCTAAACGATGTTGACAAAAAGAAAATTATAAGAATATAGTTATTGATGATTGATTGCACAACATACCTATGTACGACAGAAAGTAAAACCATTTGTTTGACAAAAAGTTCTACCTACACTCTTGGATATCCAGCAAATTGGGTTGATGATTTTGCATTTAAAAAAGAAGGGGGAGACTGTTTTATGAATGCCTGATAGAGACTGAAGGGCTTATAGGACCAAAGCCAGCGTTACTCTGAAGGCTGCTGCTGTTAAACTGGGAGTCGGTCTTACCTTACGTTTAAGGTGGCTAAATATCTCTGTACTGGCTTCTGCAATGCTTCAGAAATTCAGAATGTGGAAGAAAGCAAAAGAAATTTGCGCCTAGTTTGATTAGTACTAGCATATAAAAATCTGCTTCCGGCATGGGTGAATTGACGCGGTACAAGTTTCTTTAAGAAAAGAGAAATTTAAGAGCAATATGAGCAAAGAAGACAATAAAGATTATACAATTCAAATCCAAAAAACTTGAAACAAAATTTTGCAATCACATAAATGTTGAACCTCCCATATGAAACACTAAACTAAAATAAACGACGAAAAACTGGACAGCTGAAATTTATCACTCTTCCATGGCATGAATCTGGTTTTTTTGTATCTGCACTTTAATCTTTGGTGGAGTTTGGACTCCCACAGGCTTAAGGATTGGGACACGCTGATCATCTAATTCCTTCCTTTCCACTTTAATCATCTTAGATTTGTTACCCTTCATCCTTTGTTTATGGTGAGCAATCTCCCTCGCCTGTCTGATGTTGACGATCTCCTTCATAACCTCGAGAGTTTTCTGAATGCGAATCCTGTCATATCTCTCAGGCCTGTTCCTCTTTCTCTCGAATTCAAAGGTCGAATCCTTCGTCATGTCCTTGCCATGCATACGTCTGTATGCCTTAGTCCACTTAACCTTTCTAGGGTTCCTCTTCATCTTGAAATTTTTGTGGCACTTGGATCTGCAAAACCGAAATATGGAAGCGTCATTGCGTACAAACTGGATACCATGACCTGGATAGACGGTAGATGAACAAAACCAGCACTTCTCCAACCTCGTTGTACTGGATTTTTACAAGAAAGATGAAGTTTTTTTAGGATCTCCTCCAAAAAAACAAAATATCGGCGAGAGCTTCTCTTATACGAAGGCGGCCGAATTCTTTCGAAGGACCGAAACCCTAAGTAGGGTTTTGGATGGCATGTTGGTCGGCGTATATGCAAGAAGAGTCCTGCTGAACCCTGAACTAAGGGTGGCCCTGAAAAGAAGCCTCCGCCGACCCAATGGCTGCTTGCTGGTGAGCCAACAAAAGAATTATATGTGTACCTTTTCAATATACTCAAACCTTAACTAGACACCAAAATGCTATATAAATGATCTAATGTGCTATATGAACACCAAGGTCCGGAATGGAGCGGATACAACATCACTTTTCGAAGTAATTCTAAGCCTACTCTAAAGTTGCTGATGGGAAGATATACAAAGGCAAGAGAATATCGTTATAGTATTAGTGAAGACTTTAACATTAGGATATACATTTGTATCAACTTCAAGGCTGCTACTTTTATTTTAATTTCCAGATTCAGTACAATTAAAGCTGCAAACATATCGACTTTTTGTATTCTTCTTCATGCCATTCAAACCAACTGAACAAACGAAGATTTATCTGCTATATAGCACAATCTTAATATTGCAAACTGTATTAATCTTGTAACAGTAAATAATGCTCAGATTTATGAGAATCATAATTATCAACATATTGCTTGAGGAACTATCCTCTTTTCGGGAAAAAGCAAAAAAAAAAAAAAAAAAAAAAAAAAAAAAAAAACCAAACTCGTGGCACCCAAACTAACACGGTAACACCGCTAACTTTAAATACACACCATTTGTACTTGAAGGATGGCGCCATGCCCTTTACTTACAACTCCCTTTTGCCTTGTAGCTAAATTTAATGATCGAAAAAACATATCAGTACTTTGTGTACGGACCGATGTATACCGGTGCTGATGGATTAGGCTCAGGAGGAGACTTTTGATGGGGAGCTCCCTTTGGCCTTGTCGCTTTGACATCGGTCCCAGTTTTAGATGAATTTCTTTCAATGATCATCAGTTTCCTTGAGCGGCTTTCCAACATTTTTTTCACTGCTTTTCGACAAGTTAAATATAGTAACAATTAGATTATTATACAATGGACCGATAATATAATGCAAGTTATAACTGATATCCGATGTTGCATATGTTAATAGAATGGCACCTTCTTCTTTTTCGAAACTGCAAAATTCAAATCAAAATTTCTATCTGCCAAGGAGGCTAAACATCATACATAAAGAGGGTAGATGGAAATTCGCCCATCTACAAATGAATCACCAAAAGTATAAGCTCACAATATGCGTACATAAACGCCCAATTTTAGATGGTTGCCTTATTGACACAATTTTAAGTGCATGATATACCCTTTTGCTTATAAAAAGAAAAGGGATATCGAGTCTTACTCATCATGCTCGTGCGGACACATACCTTCCATGTAACTCGTTGATGATGGTAGTGGGTTGAAGAAGCGGGCAACTCTTCTGGCTTCTACCGAACATCCGAAATGCGGCTTATCATGCATCATTGAAATCCCTACTGATAAAATGAAACAATAAACATATAATACTTTGCCAAACATTAATGGCCTCATCATCTTCTTCTTCTTTTTTCCTTTTTTTTTCAATCTCTTGTTCTCCGTGTTTACTTATTCTGTGGTGCCAGTTGTTTCCTCTCTCATTAATTGGTCTATCAGGATGTCCTGGAATTATATGCCGCAAGTAGGGTCTACTTAATTGAAAAGAAAGAGTTACCCTGGGAAGAAGATCATAGATATATGTATGATTCTGGAGGAATAGTTTAGTAGAAAATTCTTATATGGATGATAAAGATAGCAAAGATATTTTGTAATGAGTCATGTAGGTTGATATTGTCCTAACATTCAGTGGATAGGGGGCACACACGCACCTATTCAATTCTCACCTTCTAGCAGGAGTGAAAAATCCGCATGACGTGTTTGGTGTTGTTTCGAATGACGGTCAGTTGATTTTTTTTTTCTTCTTAAGCTTCCTAATGTGCAGCCACAACAACCTATCCAGGGCTGCACAAAACCGAACCAGAACCAGAACTGAAAACCGAAACCGAAGATTTTAATCCGAACCGAACCGAAACCATATTGTTATGGTTTATTAATGGTTGTCAGTTTCAGATAACCGTAAGTATTGGTTTCGGTTTAGGTTTTATCTCAAAACCGAACCAAAAACAAATTGGTTAACTGATTAATACTGACCATAGCATAATGAATCTTTTCACACTGATGAATTGTAGTTAATGAATAGTTAGGATTCTTAGGAGGATTATTCGAGTTAAATCCTTTTGCTGTCATTTTAGTTGCTCGTCATTTATGCCTCTGATATGTTGTCAGCGGGTGGGCCCGGGAAAGCGTATAAAATTGAAGGGAAATAAAAACGCGGGCCTACAGTAATACCGCAAGTGCACGGTCGTCAGTTGTAGCTCGTGTAAGTACGGGTCGATCCACAGAGACTGGGAGTGTTTTGGAGTTTTCTAGCTATTTTGGGCTCCTAAATTGTTGTTGGTTAACTATGAAGCCTTTTGGGCTTTGGGTACCTTTGGATTATAGGCTTGTTTGACAATGAAGTGAACTGAGCATGGGCTCAGTTGGTCTTGAAGTGCACTAGGCTTGGCCTTTGAAGTGCACTGGGCTTTGAGTGTCAATGGGCTTCTAGATTAACCCAAGACTGAACTGGGCTTTGTAATGAATCTGGGCCTCAGTAGTCTTTGAAATGAACTGAACTGAGTTGGGCCTTAGGTTTCTAAACAGATACAGTGGGCCTTTGTAATGACTGGACTTGTAGCCCAGAATTGAACTGGACCTGGAGCAGCAGCAGTGGTGGCTTCAGCAGCAGCAGAAGCAGTGCACAGCAGCAGCAGACAAGGCTGGGCTGGAGAAGAAGCAGCAGCAGCAGCAGCAGGGGAGGAAGGTAAGCAGGCAGGGTTGCAGGGCAACTGAGCAGAACTGGCAGCAAGGCCAGGGAAATAAGAAGATGGTAGGGGAGGTGGAGCAAACTAAATGTAGCAGTGGCACTAGGCCAAGGTAAAACATGGATATTTACAATGGCATAAGAAAACAGCAAACAACAATGATGATGGTGAAGGTGACAATGGCATAAAGAATGACAAAGATATAAACCAAGGCCTAAGCCAAGGGCAATGGCAGGGGAGCAAAATTACAGATACAAAACAGAGAAACAACACAACTAGGTTATGAATCCACCTTGTGACCTAGCCAGATAGTGTAATTCTATGTTAAATCCCTGTCCCTAATGGAGCTAGGTGAAGGTTCAAGCCTGCCTATGTTCCAGGGCATACATAAATGGAATGGAAGGAGAAGAAGCTTGCTCAACTGTTTACTCCTAGCATTGACAGTCTTTTGACAGCACAATCAATCACAAGCACAATTGAGCACTAAATTCCTCCATTTCTCAATCAGCTCAATTTACATGAATTATAACCTAACATTCCACCAATAACAGTGACTTAAGGCATCATCTCAGCCTAGCTATACACATACACATGTGAGCTCACATAACAGCAACAAAAACAAAACATTTACTAAACAGAGAACTACAAACTAACATGTGAACTAGAATGAAATGTGAATTAAAACATAAAACAAACTGAATTGAAACAAGATAAACTAAAACTGAATTTGGAATTAAAATTGAAAATTAAAATTAAATCTACAAATACAAAAAGGGAAGAAAAATCTACCCAAGAGGAACTGACTAGTCCAGCCCTCATGGGGATACACTGGCTAGTCCAGAAATGCCTTCTATTCGACACCCTTGTGTTCAACTTATACAAAAAGGGACCTATGAACCCTAAATTAAAAACCCTAATTTTACAGACCTAGGGTTTGATTTTTTTACCTAATTTGGTTGACAGGTCTTCACCACATCGTCGACCCATGCTTTATCTCTCTGCTCTGATTCTTCTCACGCTCCTGCTGCTGTGTCTAGCATGAATTACTTCATCAACTCCACACCCTAGGGTTCAGAGGCGTGAGTGTGGGTTTGATGAAACAATAAAGGCTAGGTGGATGGGTTTTTGCAGATATCGGGGGTAGTTGGTGGCAGTTGGTGTAGGTGGTGGCGATGGCAGTGGCAGTAGCAGGTGGAGGTGATGGTGGTGGAATGGGTGTTGCAGAGAGGAGGTGGAGAGAAAGATAAGAAGAAGAAGGAAATGAAAGAGAAGTCGATAGATTTTAGGGTATAGGGTTAGGTCTTTTCGGTGTGAGGCAGAACAGAAGAATCTGATGATCAGCGTGTGAAAGACGTTGGATACGAAGATAGTTGGTAGATCTAACGGTGGTATGAGAGATGAATCACTTCGACCGTTGGATTGTGAAATACAACAAAGTCAACGATGCTAGATGATGTTAGGTACTGTAGTGTAAAGCGGGAGTATCTAATTTTGATGCACAGGCATAGGAGAGACCGTTGGATTCAAATACAATCTAATCTGAAGGCTTGGAATTTAAGCGCTGTGGTGTTTGGCAGAGACTTCAGATTTTGATGCTCTATGAATGAGCGACCGTAGGATGATGAGTTGGATCCAATCTGACGGCTGAGAATGAAGGCGGTTTTGGTTATAGAAAATGGGTTTGGGTGAGGGTTTTGGGCCTTGGGTATGCCAAGCCCATATCTTCTTTAAGAAAAATTCTTCCTCTTCAAGCCCACTTCTAGCCTTTTAGTCTTGTGCACAACATTCTTCGCGGCTTCCTTACGTGATTCCTATCGGCTTCCACCACTTTTCTGCTCTTTTCTGCTCCGCTATTCATCCAAACTTTATTTATTACCTAAAAATGCAAAATTAGTTAATAAAAATATTTATTCTTGAAAACAATGAAAATACAGAATATGGGATAAAATGTGGAATTAATGCACAAAAGATGAGTTAAATGCCAACAAAAATATATAGAAATATGCACTTTTTAGCACTCATCAAATACCCCCAAACCTGAATTTTTTACTTGTCCTCAAGTAAAACAAAACTAAGGAAATCCTAACTATACCACTGTCGCTGGTCTCTCGAATGCATTTAGCGTATGCACTAATCCTTTTAAACCACTAAGTGTCCCTAGTGGACGAGTTGAAGTCTCGTGAAGGTTTGCTTAGAACGTACCTACAAAGTTCTAGGTCAAAATATAAGCTCATATTCCATCAAATGTGACATGTGCAAGAAAGTTTAAGCTCACAGCAAAATGGAGATGTCAATCTAGCTATCAAAGGCACAATCCTAACACTGATAACAAAAAAAGACATGTGATAAGAGTGTAAAGTGTATCTACACATGTGTAAAGAAAGATCTGAAGTTATGACTACTAATCACCAAGATATAGTTTCTCAGGCTAAGAACCAAGGTCGAAATCTAGCTAGCTGTCCGGACTTTACGAGAATTGTGAATGAGTTGGAGGTATTTCACAATTACTCGCGTTGTACATCAATGGCATACACCCTTCCTTGCTTATTACAATAAAACACAAAAGATGACTCTTTACATGACTCTTATTTACATTGACTACTCTCTTTTATTTTTGGAACAAGAGAGAATGGAATTGATAAATACTTGATTTTTTTTTTCCTGATATTTTTCTGATTTTTTTTTTTTTTTTTGATAAGGAAACACTTTTGATACAAAAGCAAAAAGAAACAGAAAATTACATGACATTTTGCAAGAGGTAGCCTTTTTGATGCACCCAGTTAAATTCGATGGTTGTCTTTCTTAATGTAACCTCCACCTTCTATCCCAACCAACCAAAGAACAAGCTAGTCAAGTTTCGTTCAGTATTCTAAAGTGATTGGCAATCGTGACTTCCTACAAACACCTTGAAGATCGAGGCTATACATGTATTGGTAGATCGTGCGCGTGCAAATTTCTTATCACTATGTGAATTGTGCTAGAATCAGGGTGCCTAAATATCTAGACTAAGACTCCTAATAATTACATATATGCACAAGAGTCAACATTTCAAGGTAAATGAGCTCCATTTTTATGATTTTTTTTTTTTTTAATTTTTTATTTTTTATTTTCATTTTTCATTTTTTTCAAAAAGAAAGAGTTCTTGTTTTCAATTATAACAAGTTATCGTGGTATCTACTCTATACCCCCAAACCTAAACTAAACATTGTCCTCAATGTTTAAAAAAATGGAAAGAATTAAAATGCAACATATGGAAAGGGACATGGTGAGTAGAGTAAAAGGAGAGAGAATACCCGATTTCGGCGAAAGCAGAATTAAAACTCCGTTATCCAAGGCAAAACTCCAACATATTCGGAGTCACAATGGATGAGCACAAAATATATACAAAAGGAAATTTAACTAACACATTATCTACAAGAAAATTTGGTTTTTAATGGGATTGGACTTTTTGGGAAAAATTTGGTTTTGTCGGGAGACATTTGGCTTTGATGGGAAAAAGAAAAATTTTGGTTTTTAGGGAAACATTTGGAAAACTTTGGTTTTTATGGGAGAAATTTTTGTTTTTTTTGTTTTTTTTGTTTTTTTTTTTTTTTTTTTAAATTTGGGAGCAAGTTTGGTTTTAATGGGTTTTGAGAAGAAATTTGGTTGTTAAAATGGGAGCAAGTAAATTTTGGTTTTTGAATGGGAGAAAAGTTTTGGTTTTTGAAATTGGGAGCAAGCCCACTGTTGGTCCTCTAATGGAATGGGAGGAAGGCTGCAGCCCACGAAACACTAAGTTTTAATTTTGAAAGTTTAATTTGGCCCAGTTGGTTAATGCCCGATGTTTGTTTTAAAACTTTGGTTTCGAGGTCCACTCTTGAGTGGAAACAAGCCCACAATCGGTTACAAGCTCAGCTGGGTTTAAACCCAGAGTCCAAAATACAAGTCCAATGAAAGAATTTAAACAAGCCCACAAAAATTAAATACAATCCCAAATATAATTAATTACAAACCCAACAGAAAATAAAAAGCCCAAAAATTGGGTTAGTTATTACAAGCCCACAATTAAAAATTGGAAGCCCACAGGTTGGGTTCTCTTAATGGGTTTAGGCTTACCTTGTTAGCACAGCCCAGCTGCTCTGATATTGTTGCAAAAACCCAGTTGGGCTTTGGTTCTTTTCCTTGGTGGCGTCCCAGCAGAGGAAAAACTGGTTCAGAACAGCAGGTCCAACAGCAAATGAAGTGAAGCAGATGCAGATGCAAATGCTATGCAGTGAAATGCAAAAATAGCTAATAAAACTACTAGAAAAAACAACCCGAGTCCCCGGCAGCGGCGCCAAAAACTTGGTGGGCCCGGGAAAGCGTATAAAATTGAAGCGAAATAAAAACGCGGGCCTACAGTAATACCGCAAGTGCACGGTCGTCAGTTGTAGCTCGTGCAAGTACGGGTCGATCCACAGAGACTGGGAGTGTTTTGGAGTTTTCTAGCTATTTTGGGCTCCTAAATTGTTAATGGTTAACTATGAAGACTTTTGGGCTTTGGGTACCTTTGGATTATAGGCTTGTTTGACAATGAAGTGAACTGAGCTTGGGCTCAGTTGGTTTTGAAGTGCACTAGGCTTGGCCTTTGAAGTGCACTGGGCTTTGAGTGTCAATGGGCTTCTAGATTAACCCAAGACTGAACTGGGCTTTGTAATGAATCTGGGCCTTAGTAGTCTTTGAAATGAACTGAACTGAGTTGGGCCTTAGGTTTCTAAACAGATACAGTGGGCCTTTGTAATGACTGGACTTGTAGCCCAGAATTGAACTGGACCTGGAGCAGCAGCAGTGGTGGCTTCAGCAGCAGCAGAAGCAGTGCACAGCAGAAGCAGACAAGGCTGGGCTGGAGAAGAAGCAGCAGCAGCAGCAGGGGAGGAAGGTAAGCAGGCAGGATTGCAGGGAAACTGAGCAGAACTGGCAGCAAGGCCAGGGAAATAAGAAGATGGTAGGGGAGGTGGAGCAAACTAAATGTAGCAGTGGCACTAGGCCAAGGTAAAACATGGATATTTACAATGGCATAAGCAAACAGCAAACAACAATGATGATGGTGAAGGTGACAATGGCATAAAGAATGACAAAGATATAAACCAAGGCCTAAGCCAAGGGCAATGGCAGGGGAGCAAAATTACAGATACAAAACAGAGAAACAACACAACTAGGTTATGAATCCACCTTGTGACCTAGACAGATAGTGTAATTCTATGTTAAATCCCTGTCCCTAATGGAGCTAGGTGAAGGTTCAAGCCTGTCTTTTGATAGCACAATCAATCACAAGCACAGTTGAGCACTAAATTCCTTCATTTCTCAATCAGCTCAATTTACATGAATTATAACCTAACATTCCACCACTAACAGTGACTTAAGGCATCATCTCAGCCTAGCTATACACATACACATGTGAGCTCACATAACAGCAACAAAAACAAAACATTTACTAAATAGAGAACTACAAACTAACATGTGAACTAGAATGAAATGTGAATTAAAACATAAAACAAACTGAATTGAAACAAGATAAACTAAAACTGAATTTGGAATTAAAATTGAAAATTAAAATTAAATCTACAAATACAAAAAGGGAAGAAAAATATACCCAAGAGGAACTGGCTAGTCCAGCCCTCATGGGGATACACTGGCTAGTCCAGAGATGCCTTCTATTCGACACCCTTGTGTTCAATTTATACAAAAAGGGACCTATGAACCCTAAATTAAAAACCCTAATTTTACAGACCTAGGGTTTGATTTTTTTACCTAATTTGGTTGACAGGTCTTCACCACATCGTCGACCCATGCTTTATCTCTCTGCTCTGATTCTTCTCACGCTCCTGCTGCTGTGTCTAGCATGAATTACTTCATCAACTCCACACCCTAGGGTTCAGAGGCGTGAGTGTGGTTTTGATGAAACAATAAAGGCTAGGTGGATGGGTTTTTGCAGATATGGGGGGTAGTTGGTGGCAGTTGGTGTAGGTGGTGGCGATGGCAGTGGCAGTGGCAGTAGCAGGTGGAGGTGATGGTGGCGGAATGGGTGTTGCAGAGAGGAGGTGAAGAGAAAGAGAAGAATAAGAAGGAAATGAAAGAGAAGTCGATAGATTTTAGGGTATAGGGTTAGGTCTTTTCGGTGTGAGGCGGAACAGAAGAATCTGATGATCAGCGTGTGAAAGACGTTGGATACGAAGATGGTTGGTAGATCTAACGGTGGTATGAGAGATGAATCACTTCGACCGTTGGATTGTGAAATACAACAAAGTCAACGGTGCTAGATGATGTTAGGTACTGTAGTGTAAAGCGGGAGTATCTAATTTTGATGCACAGGCATAGGAGCGACCGTTGGATTCAAATACAATCTAATCTGAAGGCTTGGAATTTAAGCGCTGTGGTGTTTGGCAGAGACTTCAGATTTTGATGCTCTATGAATGAGCGACCGTAGGATGATGAGTTGGATCCAATCTGACGGCTGAGAATGGAGGCGGTTTTGGTTATAGAAAATGGGTTTGGGTGAGGGTTTTGGGCCTTGGGTATGCCAAGCCCATATCTTCTTTAAGAAAAATTCTTCCTCTTCAAGCCCACTTCTAGCCTTTTGGTCTTGTGCACAACATTCTTCGCGGCTTCCTTGCGTGATTCCTATCGGCTTCCACCACTTTTCTGCTCTTTTCTACTCCGCTATTCATCCAAACTTTATTTATTACCTAAAAATGCAAAATTAGTTAATAAAAATATTTATTCTTGAAAACAATGAAAATACAGAATATGGGATAAAATGTAGAATTAATGCACAAAAGATGAGTTAAATGCCAACAAAAATATATAGAAATATGCACTTTTTAGCACTCATCATCAGCAAACTTTTTTGCCGCTTGTAGTATTTGGTGTACTGTTTGTGTAAACTATAAAGCACTGGCACATTATTGTTTATAAATCATTCGCTTAACCAAAAACCGTATGGTTTTTAACAAAACCGAGCAGAAACCGAAACCAATGAAACCGAATAGGCTATATGGTTTCATTGGTTTTCATTATTGGAAAACCGAGTACTCTGGTTTCGGTTTAGGTTTTTCCAAAAACCGAACCATGTGCAACCCTAAACCTATCCAGCAATCTGTGATGGGGAAATTTCTTCCAGAAAAATTTATTACAGCGATATTTTCTCGTTTACCAAATGAGAGACTCTAGCTAGGAATGCAAGTTAATATCCAGACCTTGGCGAGATATATACCACCGTTTATGATGCACGTTTTACTCATATGCATATACAACAACATCTGCACCATGATTATTCTGGCAAGGTAAGATTTATTTTTAAAGTGCGAAGCAATGTAAAAGAATTTGACTATGGTTTTGGATAAAGGAAAATTAGGCTAAGGCCCAACCCATTGGTAACCCGTAATATGAGGTCCTCAATTAAAAGAAGTTTAAATCTAGACCCCGAGTTATTAAAGGACATCCATACCATTTTATATATTGTCAAGTCCATAATTAAATAAAATTTAAATTTAGGCCCAAAAATTATTAAATCTAAGCCCAAAATTATTAAAGTATAGTGTGAATGTGTAAACAGAAGTTACACATGCATATGACATGTGTATCCAGAAGTTACACATCCATATGACATGTGTAATGCAAAATTACACTTGTATATTTATGTGTGGACTTACATATGCGTACAGCAAGAAACGATTACACTGGTGTAACCAGAAGTTACACATGTGTATGGCATGTGTATCTAAAAGTTACACATCCATATACATGTGTAACTTTTTGTTACACATGCTATATGTATGTGTCTCTACAAGTTACACATCCATATGCATCAATTATACATCAAAACTACATATACGGAAAATACAGGTATTACTTTAATTTTCATTTACAATAATTCGTCTGTTTATCAATTAGATCAATCTGCACAAAGATTTAGCAGGAAAAAACAAATACCTTGAAACATGCCAATGCGCTTCCTGCTAATCTTATATACAACAGCAGCTCTGACCTCATCACTTCAGCAACTTCCGTTTACTCTTCATCAAGTAAAAAACTGAACCTTGCACATGAAAGGCACAACATTATCAACATCTTCAAACAACATACTTTGGAAAAAAAACATGCCTCTTTTTTTTATTCATGATCACTACATGAATTGCGAACCACAAAACCCAAAGTCAACAAATCTATATTATTTGCCTTTTGAAATGTATAGTTCAAGAGAAGAATCATCTTAAGGATGGAAAACATGCATACCTAAATACATGTGTAAACAACAATTACACATCCAAAATGCAAGTGTAACCAGCAATTACCACTAGTACAAACCTTCACATAGGCCACGGTTTTTGGTTTACAGCCTAGCCATGTTTCGAGTTATTTGTGTGGCTACTGGTCATCAGTATAACTATAGCCACGTTTTGTATTACCCTGTACCCATAGTGCACCATTTGGTCATGGGTTTAATGCTAAACCCATAAAGTGTAGCCATAGGGTATTGTTTGGTCATGGTTTTTAGTCTAATCCCATCAAATGTAGCCATAGATGCGTATATGGCCACGTTCAACAATTATGTATGTGACGAATGTGTATGGTGGTAATAGACACACTTATCAACCTGTAACGGAAAGGGAATTTATTTATCCACCTTGTTTTGTTTATGTGTCCATAATATATGGTTTATTAGACAAGCATATACTAAGAAATGATGCATTATAAGATAAGTGCTTCCCTCTTAGCCAAAGTCGATCATGCTAATGTGTATCTTTCAGAAAACTTAGCATTACAAAAAAGAGAGTATCCATATATTTAAATTATAGATTCAAATAATTTGAGATTTTATAAATAAATGAGGTCCCTTACAATGTACGAACTCTAAAGTATCCTACTTAAACATAAAAAGCAAAAAAGGCGCAAATACTATCCAAAACAGGTATAAACCCTATGCTTACAAAGACACAAACATGTGTATGTACCAGCCCCATTACGTAAATCACCAACCGAGTAAGCCAATTCCCAGAACGTAAAATATCAGGCTCCTTGTGTTTGTCAGCATAAATATATTCCGATCTTTAAATCACTAATCAAAGGGGGCCAGCAAGTCCAACAGTTGGACAAAAGTACTTTCGTATCCAAAATCCTTGGACAATAGACAATACATTCAAGTGCTATCCACTTATATAGATAAAGGTGTCATCTTAGCTTCTTTCTCTTCTCCTTATAAGAATATTTGGGTACGTCCATTTACCATTCTCCCGACGGCGAACAATAACTTCTCCAACTTTACAATTTCCAAGCTTGGTAAGTTCAGGAGTACAACACAATGTATCAGAACCAACAAAAGAATCACTTATCCTATCCCTATCATTGACCTCAAACAAAACAACTTCTACCAATCCAGTCTTTTGTCGCCTTGGATTTTGCTTTTCAGTAGCTTCCTTTGTTCTTCTAAAAGTGACAGACTTAAACCTGAAATGATACATGTAATACACTAAGAACCAATTTAAGAGATAAAAAAGAAAAAGAAAATGTGATTCAACAGCATGTAAGACATCGACGTAAAACCACAAATTCATCATCTTGTATACCATTAAATACCAGTGCTCATTATCATAGTGCTCAATCTAGACACAGATTAACTCATATTTCTCATTTATGATACTCAAACTAAAAATTAAAAGTTTCAAAGTTCATAGTTAATGATTCCAAATGTATTAAAGAAGACTCAGATTCCAATTCGTGTCTAGATCAATCAAGCAGTGAGATGTACCTAACTTCCTAGGTCCTCAATACCTCTTAATTCAAAATTACATGAATCACAAATGAAATGCACACCCAAAATAGGCAAGTCATAATAATAGATTGACAAAGTTACTTACCGGACAAAAGATTTGACATTCATGTGGTGGTGGGTGGGAGGGAGGGGAAGGGGGGAGTTTCTGTTGATCATCTGGGGTTGTTGTTGTTGCATCATCAAACTTAGAAGCAAAAAGACCACAAACCAAGTAACAAAGAGCTAAAATGAAGAAAAAATGAACATTACCTTACATAATAAAAAAAGTTCTTCTATTTCTAACTATTTGAGTATACAAAACATAAGAATAAGAGTAAAGCATACAAATATGTTGCGAGATGCTTTCTACAGCAGAAAATCAGGGTTTTGGAAAAGAAGACCAGCAATGGACAAATAGAGCAATACAAGTAAAGAATGCATTATAGAAGGCCCTCTTGTGATGCCTAAACGTAATGCCCGTCAGTCATAATACACACCCCCCGACCAATAAATAACCACAGTTTCTTCCAATTCACTGCATTGTGGCTGGAAACCAAGTCAAACTTAAGTCCGCACCCACTGTTGCAGTGGTACTGGTTTATTATGGAACTTGCAAAATTTAAGGGATTACAACGGTTGCAGTATGCAGTTCATGTTGAAGAAACCCAATATATAGGCAAGAATGTGATAATGGGGCATTGTCGAGAGAATTAGTTAAACAATTCAGCACTAACAAGAGCATCCCACGCGCATTGTCGAGAGAATTAGTTAAACAGAAAGTCACTACTGCATTTAACTAGTTCAGGTGTATTCAACCAAGCTTTTTAGTAAGCATTACTTACTCAATGACATTTTATACGAGAGAGAACTAGGTAGTTTTTACTAATCACTTATAGGCTATAACAAGAGATAAGAACACATATTCTCGTGAATCTAATTATTTTTAATAAAAAAACAACTGAACAAGTAATTTACTTAGAAACTTAGTTTGATTAGGCAATTACAAGTAATCTATTCAATTAATGTAATCTAGTTCTATTAAAAATTGTTTTTCTAAGCTGCCGACATAATTTGCGATCAACCAAATATATTTTTTCAGTTGGACACTAGTGACACATTGCTGCTTGGACCATCCCCTTCCAATGTACTCCCACCAAATCTAATGTTCATGAAGTATGATTGAACAATGACAAAGAGAAATAAACTACAACAGTTTTCACGTATGATGCTCAAATTTAAGAAATTGGAAAGACTAATCAAACAATATGAGATCATAGTAAGCCCTGAAGCAGTAAGTTATATCACTCAATAGCCCTATGTCTTTCCCCCTCTATTACAATCTGACAATCAAGACGATCTCTCAAAAATGCAAGTTGAGTTTCAAGTGTTCTACTAATGCCTTTGCAGCATGCTGGTGGACCCGGAGATGTGTAAAATTGAAGCGTAATAAAAACGGGCCTACAGTAATACCGCAAGTGCACGGTCGTCGGTTGTAGCTCGTGCAAGTACGGGTCGATCCACAGAGACTGGGTGTGTTTTGGAGTTTTCTAGCTATTTTGGGCTCTAGTTGGCTATTGGGCTTTAGGTTACCTTTGGATTATAAGCTTGTTTGATAATGAAGTGAACTGAGCTTGGGCTCAGTTGGTCTTGAAGTGCACTATGCTTGACCTTTGAAGTGCAATGGAATGGACTCAATTGATTTGGTCTTGGGATTTTGAGTTTAGGCTTTTGGATTAAGCCCACAGTTGACTGAATTGGGCTTCTAGATTAATCCAAGACTGAACTGGGATTTGAGCCTTAACCTAAACTATGGCTGGGCCTTGGGCAGCAGGACAGTGGCCAAGGCAGGAGCTGGAGAAACAGCAGACAGAAGGAGTGGAAGCAGACAGCTGCAGTAGCAAAGCTGGTTGAGGTAGCAGCAGCAGTGGAAGGGAAGCAATGCAGCTGTCAGACCAAGATAAGGCTCTAGGCCATGACACTGGCCAAGGCAGACTAGCACAAAGGTTAAGTCAAGATAGCTAGCTCTAGGACCAAGCTGAGACAGGGCAAAACAGGGTCAAGGAAGTGCAACAATGCAGTGAGTTAACAAGGGAGAATAATGCATCAAGCCAAGACAATGACATAAAGAAACCATGAAGCATAGGGCAAGGCTGCAGTGCTTATGTACAAAGTAAGGTTACAGTGACAGTGGCAATGGTGTTGCATATTTACAATGTGGTAATGGCAATGACAGTAGAGAAGTGACAATGCAGCTGGAGTATTTACAAAGGCCAAAAACAATTATGAAACTAAGGTGGCATTTACAATGAATGGTGACATAGTGCTAATGTGATAGTGCAAGCCAAGTAATAACAAAACAGAGATAGTTGCAAACCAAGGCTACAAGCCAAGGGCAGTGGGAGAACAAGGCACAAAGGCATCTAGCCTAAGGCAAAAAGTGAAGAAAGAACAAGATACAAAAAATGAAAGGCAAAGTTGGGAGCCTAGGCATACAACTAGAGTGGGAAGAGAACTAGTTTGCTCACAGTCACTAGTGAGCACTAGTTTCTCCCCATTGCTCAATCAACACAATGCTCTAAGGCTTCTAGCCTAACATTCCATCAATTCACAATGAACAAACTTAACATTTGAGGAACTAAACCTTAAACACTACAGTGAACTAATAGTTGACACTAAAAGTGAACTAACATTAAACACAAAACTAAATTGAAATTAGAAACAGACAGAAATCATAAGAACATAAATTAAATGAACATGGAATTAAACATGAAATAAAACAGAAATTGAAAATTAAATAAAATTGAAATTGAAATTAAAGTTAACCCTAAATTGAACAGTTGAGAAAATGAAATTAAACCTAATTGGTCACTTGGCTAGTCCAAGAACACCTCTAACAGTGATACCCTGATGGACGCATTTATGTGTCTAATATAGCTCATTTGTATATATTGTTAGTACTCGATATTGTACTTATTTGGTTATTTTATGTATTTGTAGGTGTTTTTGGAAAATAATCTCTTGCGGCGAATTTGGCTAAAAATGTGGCATCTGGACCTCCGTTGATAACGTACCGGAAGCGCCTCAGAAGTGTACCGGAAGTATCCCAGAAATATCCCGGAGGAACCCCGAAAAAGTGCGGAAAATGCCTCAGAGGACACTTGCTATACGGACCCTTGATTTTGGATAAGGGGTAACCTAATTACTAAGGGGTGACCTATTTCCAGGCAGCTGCTAAAGGGAGAACAGAACAGGATAAGGGCGCCCACCTTCTTCTCAAATATTAGAATTTGGCGGGAAAGAACTTGGTAGCGTCTGGCAGATTTTGGTTCGATTATTGGAGGAGTTTTAATGCGATTAAACACCGGAAATCAGTTGGGATAATCCTGTTAGACCTAAACAGACCCTATGCAAGTGATTGGGCTGATCGAATTGGGCTGGAATGTCCGGGAGAAGTAATCAAAGTTCAAACAGGACACGTACTTTCTGTTCAAGTTTCAAAGATTTGTGAGAGATATTTGGGAGAGTTTGACGCTGGAAAGTAATGTATTTAGTCTTGTTCACGTCTTAAGAAGAGTTTGGTACCTATTTTATAGCTATAGGACGCGTACAAAGCAACAGAAAAGAGATTATTATCTCAACTGCTCGAGAAGAAAAAAAGAGAAATACTCTCGGATTTAGTCGAGATTTATGGATCTGTTGGGCTGTATAAGTGTTGGTTTACATCAAAGAAAAGTTTGGAGAGAAAGAGGAGAGAGTTCAGAGCCGAAACAAAGAACAAAAATCATACCTGCTGCTGCTGCTCGAGGAGGAAGACGAAGAAGGAAGAACGGACTCGCAGAGTCAGTCGTTTTGCCACAGTGCTTACAGCGAAAGAAAACTGTCGTTTATCTACAGCATACGATTTGTATCGTTCTTTCCAGCAGCTTACACCCTTTGTAACAGTGACGCTGTAACACTTCTACAGCGTTGCTAATTCCTATTTCATCAATAAAAACACCTATTTTGGCCATGAATTTATCTTGTGAGTGTGTTTTTGGGATGAGGATCTAAACCCATTAGCCGAGACGACGGAGGAAGCCATTGGCAGATTTATTGGTATAATTCTAATTTTTCTATTTATTTGCAATATTATTATTTAATTATTTGCATGAATTGAGTTTGAATTAATGGTTTTTATTGAATAATTGTGAATTGACTTGATGAAGCATGCTGGGTTTTAATAACTTTTGATGTTTCATACTTCTTAATTACAATTATTACTTCAAAAACATATTTGAGGCAAATATTAGAATTGATTTTAAAGATAGAATTGCATAAAAACTATTTAGAGTTTACTATTTATTTGGTCATTGGTGGAATCCTAGTCTTGGTAATTTTCTCTAAACTTGAATTATTTTGTTTATTTTCCTTTTTAAATTAAATCTAAAAAAATTTGTTTTCTTCACAAGTCTGAAAAGACCCCTTTTTACCACTATATCTACAATCACTATTTGAAAACTATCATACCCAACCCTCAATTTATACCCAAACATTAAAATTAGGGTTTCCCCCAAATCCCAAAAATTAGGGTTCCCAAAATAAAATTTACCCAATTCGGCGCTGACCCATGCTCTGCAATTGTTCCCTATGCTCCTCTCCATTCTTCTGATGCCCTAAATCGAGGTGTTGCATCAAACCCACATCTAGGTCAGTGAGATGCGTGTGGGTTAGATACAACAGCTAGGCTTAGGGGGATAGGATGCTGCTGTTGTCGGGTGGCGCTACTGGAGATCATGGTGTTGTCGGAGATGGAGGCAGGTGATGGAGATGGTGGTGGCGTACGGCCTGCACTGTCGGGTGTGGAGGATACGGAAAGAGGGAGGAGAAGAAGAGAACCCGTTAGTTTTTTAGGGTTTGATTGATTCTTTTGGGGGTATATGTGTTAGGTATTAGGGTGTGGGTCGGGACATCAAGTTTTTGATGTTTACGAAGCTTGACCGTAGGATATGGAGATGGAAGATCAATCTGACGGTGAGATGAAGTGTATCTTGTAGAGACCGTTAGATCATACAATACAACAAAATTAACGGCGCCAGATGGAGTTAGGTGTTGTAGTGTTAAGCGAAAGTATCTGGATTTGATACACAGGCATAGGAGCGACCGTTGGATTTCGATATAATCCGATCTGACGGCTGAAGATGGAGGCGGGTATGGATATATAAAATGGGTTTGGGTAAGGGTTTTGGGCCTTGGGTATGCCAAACCCATATCTTCTTTAAGAACAATTCTTCCTTCTTGAGCCCATTCCTAGCTTTTTGGGCTTGTGCGCACCATTCTTCGCGGCTTCCTTGCACAATTTCTTCCGGCTTTTCATCACTTTTCTGCTCTTTTTCACTCCATGATTCATCCCGACTTTATTTATTACCTAAAAATGCAAAATTAAGTAAGAAAAATATTTATATTTGAAAACAATGAAAATACAGAATATGGGATAAAATGTAGAATTAATGCACAAAAGATGAGTTAAATGCCAACAAAAAGGGATAAATATATAAAATATTTGGCACTCATCAAATACCCCCAAACCTGAATTTTACTTGTCCTCAAGTAAAACAAAACTAAGGAAATCCTACCTATACCACTGTCGCTGGTCTCTCGAATGCATTTAGCGTATGCACTAAGCCTTTTAAACCACTAAGTGTCCCTAGTGGACGAGTTGAAGTCTCGTGAAGGTTTGCTTAGAACGTACCTACAAAGTTCTAGGTCAAAATATAAGCTCAGATTCCATCAAATGTGACATGTGCAAGTCAGTTAAGCTCACATCAAAATGGAGATGTCAATCTAGCTATCGAAGGCACAATCCTAGCACTGATAACAAATAAAGACATGTGATAAGAGTGTAAAGTGTATCTACACATGTGTAAAGAAAGATCGTATGTTATGACTACTAATCACCAAGAGATAGTTTCTCAGGCTAAGAACCAAGGTCGAAATCTAGCTAGCTGTCCGGACTTTACGAGAATTGTGAATGAGTTGGAGGTATTTCACAATTACTCGCGTTGTACATCAATGGCATACACCCTTCCTTGCTTATTACAATAAAACAAAAGATGACTCTTATTTACATTGACTACTCTCTTTTATTTTTGGAACAAGAGAGGATGGAATTGATAAATACTTGATTTTTTTTTGTATTTTTCTGAATTTTCTGATTTTTTTTTTTTTGCACAAGAACTTGAAATTGATTTTTACATATGGTAGATCTTTTGATACAAAACAAAAAGAAACAAAAAATTACATGACACTTCGCAAGAGGTAGCCCTTTTTGATGCACCCAGTTAAATTCGATGGTTGTCTTTCTTAATGTAACCTCCACCTTCTATCCCAACCAACCAAAGAACAAGCTAGTCAAGTTTCGTTCAGTATTCTAAAGTGATTGGCAATCGTGACTTCCTATCAAACACCTTGAAGATCGAGGCCATACATGTATTGGTAGATCGTGCGCGTGCAAATTTCTTATCACTATGTGAATTGTACTAGAATCAGGGTGCCTAAATATCTAGACTAAGACTCCTAATAATTACATATGTGCACAAGAGTCAACATTTCAAGGTAAATGAGCTCCATTTTTATGATTTTTCATTTTTTAATTTTTTTGGATTTTGATTTTTCAATTTTTTTGGAATTTTTCAATTTTTTCAAAAAGATGGAGTTTTGTTTTCAATTATGGCATATTATCAAAGTATCTACTTTTCACCCCCAAACCTAAACTAAACATTGTCCTCAATGTTTCAAAATATGAACAAAATTATAATACAACATATGAAGAGGATCATGTTGAGTAGAGAAAAAGGAAAGAGAATACCCGATTTTGGCGAAAGCAATATTAGAACTCCGTTATTCAAGGCAAGAATCCAACATATTTCAGCCGAGATCATATTGGATTAGCAAAATATATACAAAATGAACAAAAGGGGTTTTAAGAAATTTTATCTACTGGATTATATACAAAAATTCACCATACACTAACAATCGAAAGAGTTGAGGATCAACCCAAAAGACAAAGTGTAGATATTTCAACAGCTTCACACAATAATAATATGATAGAAACGCAAGTGAAACTGTGAAACAAAATGAGCTACCCCCAAACCTGGATTTTTCAACGGATAAAATTTTGGAAACAAAATCTCGCAGTTTTGGGGGTTCATCATGCACAAGGTCTAGCTCGAAATGAACTTTGCTAGGGACGGGCAAACATGCTAATTCCAACTGTGGTTCCTCAGATGTATTATACTTAGAAGCAAAATAGTCCAAGAGGACTTGGGAAGCATACAGTTCCAATCCTAGATTAGGAATTTTCAGAAAAATCGGTTTGACAATATGGGTACAAACCAAATCTAGGTTGGGTGGAAGGCCATCAGATTGTGACTTATGTAGGAAGATAGGCACATCATTACTAATCACATCAACATCTCCTAAGTCTTCTACACGTGTCACAATATGCTCACAATCATCAAACAAATTGGCAAGATCACAATCAGAGTCATCAACATCATCAACAAATTTATTCTCATGCATCGGCAAATCAGGAGAAATATCACAATGTGACCTAGGTAGAGAATCAGACACATCAAATATATTTTCATGCATATTAGCATTAGTGTCTACAGAAGATTCAACTATTCCTATGTCATGCTCATCTTCACAGAATAATTGTACGAATCCCATGTCAATATCAAAATCATATGAATTACAATGAGTATTAGAAAAAACAACATTCATGAAGGTCGAGGGCGAGAAGCCATATGTATTGAACCAACAGGTTCCACAATATTTTCATGTTCTTCTAACATATCATCATAATCATCATAATCATCATCATGGTAGCATGCATATTGGTCCTCATTAACAGTGGTGGTGTCATTAGTCGATTCATGTTCCTCTAAATTAGGTTCATATTCAACATTATTTACATGAATGGGACTAGACACTTCATTAGGGACAACATACATTTCCTCATGAATTTCCTCCTTTTGTAGGTGAAGCAAAATCTGATCTAAATATGCATGAATTCGTGATGTAGATCTATCATAGTCTTGCTTGCAGAGTCTTAAAGCTTCTGTGGTGGAGTCTAAATTCATGGGAGTACCAAATTCTTCATGTTCAAATTGTGGTGAATGGTACATGTGTGCATGGTCATTAGGGTTTACAAAATATTGATCGCAACCCTCAAAGGATTGATTATGGTCCCAATGACTACCATTCTCACAATTTATGGGCATTTCATACCTTGGATTTTCTCTAGATTGCCTAAAATTATGCAAAATATGACAATTCTCAACAGGGTGGTCTAAACTACCACATGCGGGACATGCATAGATTTCAGGTTGCCTAAGAAAATTAGATGTGACAGATTCCTCATGTGATTGCATTTCTAAAGCTGTGATTCGAGCTTCTATTTGATCCATAAGTGATGATTGTGTGAGTGAGGCACTAGCAAAAGTTCATTTTCACGTTGCGATGAATGATGCATGTATGAATAGTCATTAGGGTTCATGTATTGCGGCTCGGGACTTTGAAAATGTCCATAATAATTCCTATGACTATTGACATCATGGTCCGTGGAAGGTTCATAACGTGGCACATGCCCATAAGCAAGTTCTCTAAGAGTTTTATTTCCATCCCCAGGAGCAGACCAAAATCCAGACATGATTGGCTCAAAAGCTAAGTAACTATGTTACAAAGCCAAATTTGGTTTTTAAAGGGTTTGGATTTTTGGGAAAAATTTGGTTTTGGTGGGAGACATTTTTTTTGGTTTTTTAAAATTTTGGGAGCAAGTTTGGTTTTAATGGGTTGAAGAAAAAATTTGGTTGTTAAAATGGGAGCAAGAAAATTTGGTTTTTGAATGGGAGAAAAGTAAATTTTTTTTTTTTTTTTTTTTTTTTTTTTTAACAAAAAATAAAATTTGGTTTTTGAATGGGAGCAAGCCCACTGTTGGTTTTGTGTTTGCTTTGGCTCAGCTGGTTTGAAAACGTTTGGTGAAACTGAGTCCAAAATCTCGGCCTAGAATTTGGGTACTCGGCCCACTAACGAGTTAACCTAGCGTGATCGGTTACAAGCTCAGCTGGGTTTAAAATCCCAGAATACAAAATACAAGTCCAAATTAAACAAGCTCACAAAAATTAAATACAAGCCCACAAATTAAACAAACAAGCCCACAAAAAATAATTACAAACCCAACAGAAAATAAAAAGCCCAAAAATTGGTTTTAATATTACAAGCCCACAATTAAAAATGGAAGCCCACAGGTTGGGTTCTCTTAAATGGGTTACCTTTTTAGCACAGCCCAGCTGCTCTGATATTGTTGCAAAAACCCAGTTGAGCTTTGGTTCTTTTCCTTGGTGGCGTCCCAGCAGAGGAAAAACAGGTTCAGAATAGCAGGTCCAACAGCAAATGAAGTGAAGCAGATGCAGATGCAAATGCTATGCAGTGAAATGCAAAAATAACTAATAAAACTACAAGAAAAACACAGCACCAGTCCCCGGCAGCGGCGCCAAAAACTTGGTGGACCCGGAGATGTGTAAAATTGAAGCGTAATAAAAACGGGCCTACAGTAATACCGCAAGTGCACGGTCGTCGGTTGTAGCTCGTGCAAGTACGGGTCGATCCACAGAGACTGGGTGTGTTTTGGAGTTTTCTAGCTATTTTGGGCTCTAGTTGGCTATTGGGATTTAGGTTACCTTTGGATTATAAGCTTGTTTGATAATGAAGTGAACTGAGCTTGGGCTCAGTTGGTCTTGAAGTGCACTAGGCTTGACCTTTGAAGTGCAATGGAATGGACTCAATTGATTTGGTCTTGGGCTTTTGAGTTTAGGCTTTTGGATTAAGCCCACAGTTGACTGAATTGGGCTTCTAGATTAATCCAAGACTGAACTGGGATTTGAGCCTTAACCTAAACTGTGGCTGGGCCTTGGGCAGCAGGACAGTGGCCAAGGCAGGAGCTGGAGAAACAGAAGACAGCAGGAGTGGAAGCAGACAGCTGCAGTAGCAAAGCTGGTTGAGGTAGCAGCAGCAGCAGCAGTGGAAGGGAAGCAATGCAGCTGTCAGACCAAGATAAGGCTCTAGGCCATGACACTGGCCAAGGCAGACTAGCACAAAGGCTAAGTCAAGATAGCTAGCTCTAGGACCAAGCTGAGACAGGGCAAAACAGGGTCAAGGAAGTGCAACAATGCAGTGAGTTAACAAGGGAGAATAAGGCATCAAGCCAAGACAATGACATAAAGAAACCATGAAGCATAGGGCAAGGCTGCAGTGCTTATGTACAAAGTAAGGTTACAGTGACAGTGGCAATGGTGTTGCATATTTACAATGTGGTAATGGCAATGACAGTAGAGAAGTGACAATGCAGCTGGAGTATTTACAAAGGCCAAAAACAATTATGAAACTAAGGTGGCATTTACAATGAATGGTGACATAGTGCTAATGTGATAGTGCAAGCCAAGTAATAACAAAACATAAATAGATGCAAACCAAGGCTACAAGTCAAGGGCAGTGGGAGAACAAGGCACAAAGGCAGCTAGCCTAAGGCAAAGAGTGAAGAAATAACAAGATACAAAAAATGAAATGCAAAGTTGGGAGCCTAGGCATACAACTAGAGTGGGAAGAGAACTAGTTTGCTCACAGTCACTAGTGAGCACTAGTTTCTCCCCATTGCTCAATCAACACAATGCTCTAAGGCTTCTAGCCTAACATTCCATCACTTCACAATGAACAAACTTAACATTTGAGGAACTAAACCTTAAACACTACAGTGAACTAACAGTTGACACTAAAAGTGAACTAACATTAAACACAAAACTAAATTGAAATTAGAAACAGACAGAAATCATAAGAACATAAATTAAATGAACATGGAATTAAACATGAAATAAAACAGAAATTGAAAATTAAATAAAATTGAAATTGAAATTAAAGTTAACCCTAAATTGAACAGTTGAGAAAATGAAATTAAACCTAATTGGTCACTTGGCTAGTCCAAGAACACCTCTAACAGTGATACACAACCCTCAATTTATACCCAAACATTAAAATTAGGGTTTCCCCCAAATCCCAAAAATTAGGGTTCCCAAAATAAAATTTACCCAATTCGACGCTGACCCATGCTCTGCAATTGTTCCCTATGCTCCTCTCCATTCTTCTGATGCCCTAAATCGAGGTGTTGCATCAAACCCACATCTAGGTCAGTGAGATGCGTGTGGGTTAGATACAACAGCTAGGCTTAGGGGGATAGGATGCTGCTGTTGTCGGGTGGCGCTACTGGAGATCATGGTGTTGTCGGAGATGGAGGCAGGTGATGGAGATGGTGGTGGCGTACGGCCTGCACTGTCGGGTGTGGAGGAGACGGAAAGAGGGAGGAGAAGAAGAGAACCCGTTAGTTTTTTAGGGTTTGTTTGATTTCTTTTGGGGGTATATGTGTTAGGTATTAGGGTGTGGGTCGGGACATCAAGTTTTTGATGTTTACGAAGCTTGACCGTAGGATATGGAGATGGAAGATCAATCTGACGGTGGGATGAAGTGTATCTTGTAGCGACCGTTAGATCATACAATACAACAAAATTAACGGCGCCAGATGGAGTTAGGTGTTGTAGTGTTAAGCGAAAGTATCTGGATTTGATGCACAGGCATATGAGCGACCGTTGGATTTCGATATAATCCGATCTGACGGCTGAAGATGGAGGCGGGTATGGATATAGAAAATGGGTTTGGGTAAGGGTTTTGGGCCTTGGGTATGCCAAACCCATATCTTCTTTAAGAACAATTCTTCCTTCTTGAGCCCATTCCTAGCTTTTTGGGCTTGTGCGCACCATTCTTCGCGGCTTCCTTGCGCAATTTCTTCCGGATTTTCATCACCTTTCTGCTCTTTTTCGCTCCATGATTCATCCCGACTTTATTTATTACCTAAAAATGCAAAATTAAGTAAGAAAAATATTTATTCTTGAAAACAATGAAAATACAGAATATGGGATAAAATGTAGAATTAATGCACAAAAGATGAGTTAAATGCCAACAAAAAGGGATAAATATATACAATATTTGGCACTCATCACATGCATCTCACTTGGTTTGGTCATTGCTTCATCATCTTCTTAGTTAATCCAAGCCTTTTCTCCCTTCCCATGTAAGTTATCCCCTGACCTCTTTCTGCTTCCCATTCTTACAAACTACACTAATAGTAACATGCATATATTAAACATAATCATAATATTTGGTATGCAGGTAATCCCCAATGTCAATCCAACAAATGGTTTACCTTCTCAACTAAAAGGAAGGTCCAAGTGATCAAAGGCCTCTAATACTCAAATTCAACAGATCCATCTTGATTTCAATATCATAGTCAAACGCATCAAGGAATCAAGACTGAATTTTGTTTCTCCTGGTACTTGATTGCACATCCATCCATCTTGTCTACCTATTTATAAAAAACAAGAAGATTTTAGTTAATAATTTCAACAAACACATAAAGTACATCAAGTTATCAGCAAACCAAGTTAGTTGATTTGAAATTAAGCCCCCAAGCCTGTACATTATGGTCAAACCATTTTTTTCTTCTTCTTCGCAGAAGAGAAATTGAAAAACAGAACCAGTGAAGGAAGTTTAGAAATTACAAGAAGCCAAGGAACATTATTCACATGAACCGATAAGAAATCCTACAAGCACATGAACCTATTTGATCCGATTCTTAACAAGATTTTTTTCCCTTCAAATTAACACAGATCTTACGCAAAGTCAATGTACGAGAACCAGATGCATCGATATTATCTTCCTTTTCTCCATATTCAAAATCTCCGGAAAAATGAAGAACTTCTTAAGATAAAATCTGAAAGGAAAGAAGATGGGTTTTGGTCTGGGGGTATTGACCACGGGAAAGACGAAAGAGGTTCCGTTTTCTGATTTGGTTACTCTACTTCTAGGTTATGATGGTGAACAATAGAAGTCTAGGTTATGATGGTGAACCATGGAAGTGGTGAAATTCTGTTCATGGGTTTCGTTGAAGGGTTTCAAGCTTGGAAAGAAAAGAAAAAAAAATGCTGAACAGAGTAAATTTTAGCGAAATTTTGGGTGAAATAATGCGCCAAATTTCTTGTTCCCGCCCGTCGAGGTTGACAATTTCCCTCATTTATAAGTGGTAATCCATGTCCCTTTTTGTGTTTGCAATTATATTCGTCGGATTAGAGATTCTGATTTTCTATTGGTCGGATAAACACCATAAAGATCACACTTGTTCTTTTATATTGTTGGACTTAGCAAAAAAAAAATGCTCTTTTGTATTATGTTATGTTTTTCTGTTTAACATAAAATTTCAAATTTCTAAACCATGTGATTCGATAATTTTGCATACGGATGTACGGGGGGGATCGGTGGACAATCCTAGCTTTGGCCATGCCACAACGCCACAGGCGTGGCCATGCCACAACGTCACAGGCGCGTCTATGTCATTATGCCATTAACAGGTGCCAACAGAATGTGTCCATAATCAACGGCCACCCTGTCTCCTGAATTACAATCTCAGCCATCCAAGTTTGCTACCGAACTGATAGACTGGTGGCAAGTTTCAGGCGACCAGCTTCCTAAATATAGTGGCCAGGGCTACGCAAGGCGCCACTTGCACCACTGTGCCACTGGCATGCACGATCCATGCCACATTGCCACTGGCGTTCACCAAAATGCCACTGCGCTATTATCAGGCGCCAACACAAGGTATCCATAATCAACGGCTACCCTCCTTCATGAGATGCGATCTCTTCCGTCGAAGTTCGCCACCGAACTGAAAAACTTTTGGCAAGTTTTAGGCGACTAGCCAAAACGAGCCTAATATCATTACATGCTATTTTCTTGCGGTAAGTCCCTTGACTTTGACTTTCCACACGTAGCAAAGTGCTACATGTTTTCGATGAAAACACTCTAGACATCAAACATGTCACAAACTAGGGGATGCTCATCAGGGTATTGGTCTGGCGGTTTACAGTGTGCGGCGTGCAATGCGCCCGTTACAATATTTCAGGTGAAGTGTCGAGTCTTGATTATGTAACTAAATTTTGATCATGTAATAACTAAATAATGATTATGTAATAACTAAATTATGATTATGTAATAACTAAATTTTTCCGTGTCTCGATTCCAAAGGACGAAGTTCCATTTTCATCAGTTTTACTCGAACTCGTTTCGAATCGATCAATATTTCAGGTGAAGTGTCGAGTCTTGATTATGTAACTAAATTTTGATCATGTAATAACTAAATTATGATTACGTAATAACTAAATTATGATTATGTAATAACTAAATTTTACCGTGTCTCGATTCCAAAGGACGAAGTTCCATTTTCATCAGTTTTACTTGAACTCGTTTCGAATCGATCAATATTTCAGGTGAAGTGTCAAGTCTTGATTATGTAACTAAATTTTGATCATGTAATAACTAAATTATGATTATGTAATAACTAAATTATGATTAATTAATAACTAAATTTTTTCGTGTCTGGATTCCAAAGGACGAAGTTCCATTTTCATCAGTTTTACTCGAACTCGTTCCGAATCGATCAATATTTCAGGTGAAGTGTCGAGTCTTGATTATGTAACTAAATTTTGATCATGTAATAAATAATTTTTGATTATGTAATAACAAAATTTTTTCGTGTCTCGATTCCAAAGGACGAAGTTCCATTTTCATCAGTTTTACTCTAACTCGTTTCGAATCGATCAATATTTCAGGTGAAGTGTCGAGTCTTGATTATGTAACTAAATATTGATCATGTAATAACTAAATTATGATTATGTAATAACTAAATTTTTCCGTGTCTCGATTCCAAAGGACGAAGTTCCATTTTCATCAGTTTTACTCGAACTCGTTCCGAATCGATCAATATTTCAGGTGAAATGTCGAGTCTTGATTATGTAACTAAATTTTGATCATGTAATAACTAAATTTTGATTATGTAATAATTAAATTATGATTATGTAATAACTAAATTTTGTCGTGTCTCGATTCCAAAGGACGAAGTTCCATTTTCATCTGTTTTACTCGAACTCGTTCCGAATCGATCAATATTTCTGGTGAAGTGTCGAGTCTTGATTATGTAACTAAATTTTGATTATGTAATAACTAAATTTTGATTATGTAATAACTAAATTTTGATTATGTAATAACTAAATTTTGCCGTGTCTCGATTCCAAAGGACGAAGTTCCATTTTAATCAGTTTTACTCGAACTCGTTCCGAATCGATCAATATTTCAAGTGAAGTGTCGAGTCTTGAATATGTAACTAAATTTTGATTATGTAATAACTAAATTATGATTATTTAATAACTAAATTTTGCCGTGTCTCGATTCCAAAGGACGAAGTTCCATTTTCATCAGTTTTACTCGAACTCGTTTCGAATCGATCGATATTTCAGGTGAAGTGTCGAGTCTTGATTATGTAACTAAATTTTGATCATGTAATAACTAAATTATGATTATGTAATAACTAAATTATGATTATGTAATAACTAAATTTTTTCGTGTCTCGATTCCAAAGGACGAAGTTCCATTTTAATCAGTTTTACTCGAACTCGTTCCGAATCGATCAATATTTCAAGTGAAGTGTCGAGTCTTGAATATGTAACTAAATTTTGATTATGTAATAAATAAATTATGATTATGTAATAACTAAATTTTGTCGTGTCTCGATTCCAAAGGAGGAAGTTCCATTTTCATCAGTTTTACTCGAACTCGTTTCGAATCGATCGATATTTCAGGTGAAGTGTCGAGTCTTGATTATGTAACTAAATTTTGATCATGTAATAACTAAATTATGATTATGTAATAACTAAATTATGATTATGTAATAACTAAATTTTTTCGTGTCTCGATTCCAAAGGACGAAGTTCCATTTTCATCAGTTTTACTCGAACTCGTTCCGAATCGATCAATATTTCAGGTGAAGTGTCGAGTCTTGATTATGTAACTAAAATTTTGATCACGTAATAACTAAATTTTGATTATATAATACCTAAATTATGATTATGTAATAACTAAATTTTTCCGTGTCTCGATTCCAAAGGACGAAGTTCCATTTTCATCAGTTTTACTCGAACTCGTTCCGAATCGATCAATATTTAAGGTGAAGTGTCGAGTCTTGATTATGTAACTAAATTTTGATCATGTAATAACTAAATTTTGATTATGTAATAACTAAATTATGATTATGTAATAACTAAATTTTGTCGTGTCTCGATTCCAAAGGACGAAGTTCCATTTTCATCAGTTTTACTCGAACTCGTTCCGAACCGATCAATATTTCAGGTGAAGTGTCGAGTCTTGATTATGTAACTAAATTTTGATTATGTAATAACTAAATTTTGATTATGTAATAACTAAATTATGATTATGTAATAACTAAATTTTGCCGTGTCTCGATTCCAAAGGACGAAGTTCCATTTTCATCAGTTTTACTCGAACTCGTTCCGAATCGATCAATATTTCAGGTGAAGTGTCGCGTCTTGAATATGTAACTAAATTTTGATTATGTAATAACTAAATATGATTATGTAATAACTAAATTTTGTCGTGTCTCGATTCCAAAGGACGAAGTTCCATTTTCATCAGTTTTACTCGAACTCGTTCTGAATCGATCAATATTTCAGGTGAAGTGTCCAGTCTTGATTATGTAACTAAATTTTGATTATGTAATAAAAAAAAAGTAAAAAGAAAAAAAAGGAAAAAAAATGAAAAAAAAATTAAGTAAAAAATGAAAAATAATGAAAATTTTTATGCCACATTTGTGTCCAGCCCAGTCAATTACATGGTTTAAGCTAACACTCCGTCCCAGTCCATTACATGGTTTAAGCTAACACTCCAGTCCAGTCCATTACGGTTTTACTTATGTTATTTCAAAATGCATCGAATAGGATGTCCATAGTAAATCTAATGGTGAATATATTTATCACAAGCCCAACCAATAGTTAGATTAATAGGAAAGAACCTCTTATCTTACGCTCTGTAACACCTCAAAATTCCGTTCGTTTTATGTTTCCTCCTAAACCAGAGTTACAGAGCGGAGAGAACTAGAGAAACCTAAGCAGAGTAAAAAGGGGATAAAGTTATAGGCTTAAAATCAGGGAAAAATTGAGATTTGTTAGAGTAAAAAGGGAAATCGGATTTCTAAAGTTTGGAAATATTTTTAGGTCTACCGTAGGATCAAAATCAAGTGGTATTTTCTTAGGAGATTTTTCCGAAAAAAGGAAATCGTAGACCAAACTCAATCGATTTTTCAGTTCACCCTAAATAATTTTGAGCGGGATGAAAATGAAACGCAAAATCTTTTCGGCGGGATTATTCAATCTGTGCGACTTTATAAAGGGCCGTATGATGTTGAGGAATTGCATGGCTAAATCTTATAAAGGTATATCCTGTTCTCAATCTTTCTTTCGTCTAAAAAGCTTAGTTATTCAAACCCTAATTGATTCAAACCTTAATTTTTGAATCAGACCCAATTGATTCAAAGGTTAAGTTTTGACTCAAACCCTAATTCTTAATTTTTGATTCATTGAAAGCAGGGTTTATGCACTGTTTATTTCTTATTAAGAAGAACAATGGTGTGCATGCATGTTTAAGATTTTCCTATGTTATGCTTAGGATCTTTATGCAGATTGTATTCTAAGTTGCATAGTGGCTGGATAAAACTCAGTCTTCTATGGTTATGGAAATGCTATTCTTTATGTTTTTTTCTTTTTTCCGATGAATCTGATTAATGTTTTTCACACTGCAAACAATAGTTTAAGCTTCTGTGGTTCTCCCTGAAACCACTCGACATCACATTCTTATCTCATTTAGCTGGCCACATTCTCTGTCGTGTATACTCCCGTGTCATTGACGTTTTGTATAATGGGATTATAATTATGTCAGAGCTAGGTCAATTGAATGTTATTCCTTGGTTTTTTTTATCTGTCTATTCTGATGAATGTTTTTCACATTGCAAACCATAGTTTAAACTTCTGTGGTTCTCCCTGAAACCACTAGAAATCACATTTTTATCTCATTTTCATCAACTTTAGCTGGTCAGTAAGCTTCCATCTGTCGTGTATACTCCCGAGTCATTGACATTTTGTATAATGGGATTATAATTATGTCGGAGATCGGCATCCGTCGTTTGTTTTAGGGAACTTGGTAGGTTTACATAATTGTGTATGTTTGAACTGGAGTCTTGCTTGAGTTCTTTCAATGCTCTAGTAAAAACCTCAGCGATTAATAATTTTTTAATTGTTTATCTTTTAACAATTCTGAGACGGCATCCTGCTCTTGCATCTAATCATACTAATCAAGACCATGTTAGTACTGACATAATCAAGACCATGTTAATTGACTGTTATTTAATTTTGCTTGTGTCTAGCTTAATAACTTTTGATTTTGATTGAAAAGAATTCAGACCTTATTTGATTGAATCATATACATGTATATGCAGTTTCCTATATGACTACACAAGAGAATTCGAGTTGGGAGCCAGAGTATGATGATGATGAGTATGCTGAAAATGAGACTGCAGCCCTGGAGGCTCAAGCCTTGCAGAATTTAGGAGAGTCAGAGGATGAAGACGAAGATTCCGATGTAGTCGGTTCCGATGGTAGTCGCACCGGTTCCGATGGTGATAGCTCCAGTTCTGATGATGAATCGACTGAAAGTCCTGAACAGCCTGGTAATGCTATACTAGCTTGTCTGTTTTTGTTTGCTTTGGACTTAAAAATATGAGTACACTCTTACACCATGTTTACTCTTATTTTGGGTTTTTGAACTATAAAAAGACACAGGAGCTCCAAACAATACAGTAGAGTCTAAGGAGAATAATGTTCGAGGTTTAACAAGATTGAAGAAGCTAAAGAAAAATTTTGACGGCGAGAAGCATGTGATAGAATTTGATAATTTTGGTCGATTTAAGGGGAAATATAAAGCTGAAATTGCTAGTTACATGGGTGTATTGGTACGTCGAGACGTTGGTCTAAGGCACTTGAAGTGGAAGGAAGTGAATTCAGTGATGAGGGATAATTTATGGCACGAACTATTGGTATGTATATGCTGATCTATTGATTTTTAATACTATATTTGTTATTAATTTGTTACCTGCCGTTAACATCTCCATATTTTGGCAGCGGTTTTATGAAATTGAGGAGACTATGAGAAGACAAATTATGAAATATTTTGGGGAACATTTGCGCAACTTCAGAAGAAAGTTGTATGTAAAGTTCATAGTGCCCAATTTGGGTAAACCTGCTAAACTAAATACTGTTCCTAAACAATATCGTGTCATTGTGAACCAAGAACAATGGGACAAGTTCGTAAAGTGGAGGTTGTCTGATAAATGCAAGGTTGTATATTGCACGTTTTAGTTTGGAAATATTGATATTAATTTCATTAATTATAACTTTTTTATGAATGAAATTCTTTAAATCTGTATGCTCAGGAGTTGTCCATTAGGGGAGCTAAGGCGCGAAAACAAATATAACCACAGGACGGGAAGAGCAGGGTATGCAGGGCTGTTGGAAAAATTAGTAAGTCCAGTTTGTTATAAAAATTATTATTATTTCCAGTTTAAATTATAGTATTATCTATCTAATTTTCTTATATTTTATAATTACTAGATTAATGAGAAAGAGATCCTTGAAGATGAAAATCCTTCACGGTCTTTACTATGGAGGAAGGCACATCAAAACAAAATGGAGAATACGATGACGATGATGTTAGGGAAAAAGCAGCTCAGCTTGTAAGACGACTGAAACTATCTAGCTATTTGTTTTGTGCTTGAGTAAATGTGAAAATAATTTTTGATTTAATTGATTATCACTTCTAATCCCTTAATTTTTTTTGTGCAGGAGGATTTTGATAAGCAGCTGGAAGATGGAACTTTGAGAAAACAACCAGGCAATGATTCTATCACCCTTGTGTTTGGGGAAGAACATGCTGGGCGTGTAAGATGTATAGGCAAGGGAGTGACTCCAACAACGTACTGGCACCTGCCACGGAAAGGAGCATCCAAGGAGCACATTGAACTGAAGAACAACTGGAAGATGAAAGACGCGCGAACCAAATGGAGAGAGATAGGAAGGATGCAGAAATGAAGGCAGCAATGAAGGCACAGAAGAATGATGAGCAGCTTAATGTCTCAGCTAAAATCTCAAGGCATATTGAAAAAGAAAATCAAAAGCAAAAAGGCACGGGTATGTTTAACATCATCCAAGTAATTTTGATTAAGTATGTATTTCCTAATAATTCTGCAGTATCTAATATGTCAACTGCACTATAAAAATCTCCTATTAGAGAGAAGTCTCTTATGCTTGAATCCCTGTTACAAGCATTTCTCCGACTGAAAGGAATGAATCTAATACAAATAGAAATGACCCTGAATCTGAAATGTATCTCAGTCTACGGGATCGAAAGATAGTTCTGAACTCCAAATGGTATGTTTCTTTTGCAGGTATTTAAAATATATAGTGCTTTGAGAGTTCCATTTTTTGTTGATGTTAATATAGCGTATTTTTGTAGTCTGGAAAATACAAACAAAAGTCTCCTGCATCTGAGCATCTACCCCTTAGTTCACCAGACAATTCTCAATCGAAAGACAAAACTGAACTTTCAACGGTATGTCCTTTTCACAGGCATTTAAGCATTTTGAGATTTGAATCTGTTGATGTCAATATAACATTTATGTTTTGCAGATTGGTAAATGCAAACTGGCTCATGCTTCACTGAGAAATATCATTGCATGGGGTTCGGTTCTTCCATCAGTGCCAGGTCAGAAGGTTCATGGAGATCCACTCCGGGATGATTGTGTCAGAGTGACGGTTGAAAAGTCGATATTAAAGAATCATTGTTTGCCAGTCCCATCTACTCATCTCAAAACAGTAGAGGATGCTGAAAAATCTATAGTAGCTTGGCCTAAAGAGTTTGTGATCTCTTGCTCTAGTGTAAGTTGCTTTATTATACATGTTTATTACCTTCTGCATCCTGACCATATAACTGTTAACATGGTTTTTTCCCTTAATTATACATCCACTGGCTTGCTGCAGGGCCATCCACTTTCAGACCCCGGTGAACATGATTCTGACCCAAACGATGAATATGATTCTGACCCAAACACTAAGAAGACAAAGAAGAAGAAACCTTCATATATGAAGAGCGGGGAACTAAAGTCTCGGAGATCCAGCAAGAGACTCAAGACTGCAGCCTAATTATTAATAGAAATAGTCGTGGACTATAGGATTTGGATGTTTAAACTTTTAAGTCTCTCTTTGAAAGTTTTTTTCTCAAGGTTACTGCACAATTATCAGATTGAGATGTTTATTATATTGTGAAATGAAATTATTTTGGTACAATTCTAATTGTAGTCTTCATTAATTTTTTATGGATGGTTATTTAGGTGATTTTTGAATAGCACATTGAAAACACTTGATGTGTCCAAAGGTGAACAATAGCTACATTGAAAACACTTGATGTGTCCAAAAGGTGAACAATGCTACATTCAAAAACTTGATGTGTCCAAAGGTGAAAATAGCTACATTCAAACACTTGATGTGTCCAAAAGGTGAACAATAGATACATTCAAAAAACTTGATGTGTCCAAAAGGTGAACAATAAATACATTCAAAAAACTTGATGTGTCCAAAAGGTGAACAATATCTACATTCAAAAAACTTGATGTGTCCAAAAGGTGAAAAATAGCTACATTGAAAACACTTGATGTGTCCAAAAGGTGAACAATAGCCACATTCAAAAAACTTGATGTGTCCAAAAGGTGAACTATAGAAACATTGAAAACACTTGATGTGTCCAAAAGGTGAACAATAGCTACATTCAAAACACTTAATGTTTCCAAAAGGTGAACAATAGCTACATTCAAAACACTTGATGTGTCTTTCGAAAAAATTTAGCCACGGTGCTACAAATTTTTAGTAGCCATAACTTATTAATTGGCCATGTAAAATGTTTATCATGTGTACAAAAATATGGATGGACATGGTACCATAGATTAAACGTGACTATAAATCATGTATTAGCCATGTTAAATTATTTTCCGTGAGATGGCCATGGTTGAGAAACGTTAGTGTGACCGCAACTCATGAATTGGCCATGATAAAATGAATTTTGCGTGTCCAATTGATGACAAAGGCCACGGCTATAATAAAATTTACGTGATTTTAAGGTAAACTTTAGCCACATATAATTAAATTGTGTGTCTATAAGGATCCTATGGCCACGGTGATAGAGAAAATGCTTAACTACCAAAAAAATATTGAGTACCATATAGACACGGTTTTAGAGTTATGGCCATGGTTAATCATATTTTATAGTCACTCAAAGTTTATGTAGCCATAGGGATACCTTTTTGTCTCGGCACCTGATGCCACATTTTTGGAGTGAAAAAAATCCATGACCAAAAGCCTATGGACACGGTGATTAAGTGTGGCCAATGTGAATATTTGTACTAGTGTACATATCCTAAAAGCATGTGTAACTAGCAAATACACATGCTAGAAAGCATGTGTAACTAGTAGATACACATGCCTATAGCAATATAATTTCATCAAAATATGGGATTCTGCCAACAGAAGGTTCCAGGCTTTTCCTATAATTCTATAGAAATTAACATATAGTGACATAAAGAGTTACAGATGATTTACAATTACCCATGTATCTTCCTAATATGATTTACAATTAACATATAAGTTATGTCGCCTAAGTCTCGCCTGAAATAACACATATACATGATCAAATAAGATGGCAAACAAAGTATAATTAACAGTATTACAGTAGAATGTTTCAGTTAGCAACTATATGCAAACAAGTAAACTGAGATTTACATCATTTTCCTAGTGTAACTTACACATGCATTTTCCTAGTGTAACTAAAAGTTACAGATGCTCATACACAAATCACCTCCGAGACATGAATACTAGATACTTCAGTTGTAGCAGGATAAGGAAATACCTAACAGATATAAGCGAAGACTCACAAACATCAAATAAAACATACAACTACATGCCAGTAAGCAAATTTAACTTTAAAGCAAGGATAGAACAAGATAACTTCACAAAGTTGAACTTTGACATGTTAGGTTTGAGGTAAAAATATAATCATCTTAGTATGCTAGAAAACTGAAGGTAAAAATATAACTTTGACACAAGGTTCCAGAATTTTCATATAACTCTACATCAATTAACATATAGTGACATAAAGAGGAAAAAACAGTACCAATATGAACTCAGGACACATGAAGGAAAGATCTCCAAATAGCCCACCTCAATAGTCCCCTCCACAATTTCAACAACCGCCACAATTAAGCAGAGACCAATGAACCTTGCAAGCCCCCCACCTCCAGATGGTGCTAGTTCCAACTATGACGCCAACAAAAAAACAAAGAAAGATATGAACCTAAAGCTGAAATTTCCATAAATGTGCAAAAGAAGCGATGGAACCGCTTGATAAATCAATAACATAAGGGAGGAGGTGATAACTTACAATGACAATTGCAGCATTACTCATAATGAGTATGAATACTACAGTCTTAACATATATTAATTTCGGCAGCATTCATTGTATTTGGTAGACCATGTTTGTTAGCAACTGTTAACAAACACCAGAAGAACAACGTCTCTTAATACATCCTGCATGACACAACCATGAGCACAACACTGTCAAAAATCATTCATGAACGTATTGAACACTACTGACAATCTTTCTTGGCTCAAGATTCTACCCCATTCAACATCCTTGAAATGTAAGCCAAGTTGTGTTGGTTCCATATTAAACAAACGAAAAACTGAAAAACAATGAACTCTTGCTTATAAATATGTTCAGTCTTAATGGTAAATAATCTAATCAACACTAGACAGTCAATAAGCACATCATTTGCAGAATACAAAACGCCAAGCAAGCATGACTTTTGAAATGTAGAGCTTCAGAGCAGAATCATCTAAGGATGTGTAATCAGTAGATACACATACTTAAATGCATGTGTAATCAACAATTACACATCCAAAATGCAAGTGTAACCAGAAATTACATATCATAAATGCATGTGTAACCAGAAATTATACATCATAAATGCATGTGTAACTAGAAAATACACATGCTGATTACAACACAATTTCATCAAATTACCTAAGTATGAATGTGTAATTGAATGGAATCCGCTGAAGTATAATAAAAATGTGCCAAAAGTACTTGATAATAGAAAATAAAATAAAATTGGAACTTGCTGGAGTACAAGTTGCCCCACATTATAAAAGAAGAGAAAAATGTCACAGCCAAACATACCAGATTTTCCAAGACATCAGTATGGACGCCTTTAAAAGAATCAAGATATTGGAGCTTCTCTTCCTTCTTATTGATCACTGCTAAGCACCAGTGTATTTGTTGATATATGAGGAAAAATATCTGTAGAGCATTAACAAGTCATTACACTTAGAAATCCTGTGACATAGAACAAGTTCATCAATAATCAAAATAGTATTCATAGATAAGTGAGGAAAAAAATATACTATGTCACACTCAATAAGACTGTATCCAATCTTCATTTGGGTAGTTCACCTCATGACGGCTTTGTAGTCATATCACGTCCTCCCACTAGCCAACTGGATTGGGACATTGGAGGATAACAGAAAAGCAAGGAAACATGAGATCATTATTAATATAGAGAACTCTTACAAAATTGAAGGAATCATAAAATAGAATCCGCACTTGGCAATTCAATAAGTGAAATCAGCTCATTTATATGAGCAGCAAGTTCAGGTTTGTTGGCATAGAAACGGTTGTACTAAGGAAGATGCCATCTACATTTGTACAATCTCTACTCAATTCTCTACTACTTCCTCCACCATTGTTCTCAATTTCTTCTTCGGGTTTCTCTCTTCTTTATCTCTCAGAACAAATATCATAGTGGATCTTCTGACCAACAACTTCATCACCACTATAAGGGATTACCTGTTAAGGATATAAATCATAATCAAAATTGAAGTTGTAAATTAGAAATATATAAGTTATATCCTGTAATCATATTTCATTTGTTGTTGTATTTCAAACAAGGAAAAAAAACTTCTAGAGCAATTTAACATGAATATATATGAGTTCAGATCAGATCAAAGATCAAAAGTAAGTAAATATTCAAATCGATTCAACGGGTAATAATATGGATTAAGATGCTATAATCACGAATCTCATGTTCAAATGTCGATCAAGATTACAATTTAAGAGACAAATCACTTTTAAGCAGTAAGCCCTAGAAACATTGTCGACAAATATTTTAAAATTTTATTTAACTCAACAGGAATATTAGAACAAAATGATAACATATCTCAACTCTGATCATGAATTGATCAAGCAATTTCAGTTAAGATCAAATTTAATTAGGTTTTCAAGAGACATAAAATTATTTTCTTCTGAATTTTATTTCTGAATCACATAATTAGGGATTTCAATTGAATTAAATAGGATTAGAAGGTAGAAACTTATCTTTCTCAGATTTTTGTTGTTGAATCTTCAGATCTAATTGTTGATGACGATTTTCATTGTCTCTGCATCTCGATTTCGACTTACTCGGAAGCGAATGAAGATCTAGAAACATCGTCAGTAGATACAGAAGTAGATATTGACGAAACTTATCATTTTTTCCTCTTCGTCGTACATCGGAAAAAGTAGATGACATAGCTCTAGATCAGAAAACCCCTAAATTCTTTAATCAGAAGATAGAGTAGAACAAAAATCTCTATACATAATTGATTCTTTCTAATCATAGATCGATTTGCTTGCTAATCAAATCAGAAGAATTAGATCTTGTACAGCCGAATCGATAAAACCCTAGAAAATGAATCTCATGAGAGCAGCTCTGGTTTTAGACGGAGAGAGAAAATGAAACCGACGATTCATTTTTTTATACTATATATGGGTATTTCAGGTATTATAAAAGTATAGTCTTATTGAGAAGCCCTGAATTATGAAGTTTTGGGCCTAGGAATATCAAAATGTGAAAGAATGGAGTTGATAGAGAAAGATCCATTTTGTGGGGTTTGTATATGTTGAACCCATATAGTAGGGGGGTCATAGTAGTATTCACTTCGGATAATTGGTTTTTTCCCATAAAGATTCAATTTTTGCCCGATAATTATTTTTTTTCCCCCGGACCTGAATACTAGTGTTCTCGTTGCCCCTTGGTCTATTTTCAGAGCAGTACAACACGTAAATAGTTTTGTTTCATTGAAGGCTTTAGGAGAAAGATATACAAGAACATTGATCCAAGATACAGTATTGTAATGCCACATAGATTAGGTCCAAAATTTGTTGAAAATGCTTAATATTTTTGGAGATATACGAGCATAGTGGTCTTGCTCGTATAGAGCTCCTAGAACTCTAGTGAAGGTGGAAACAAGGACTTTGTAACTTGAACTTTGTATTGATTGATTTGATTCTTGCTTACTTACTTTACAAATGACATTGGACTTGCCTATTTATAGGCTTACATAAACCATCATTGGATATTTCCATATTCTTCTAAAATTCTCCTATCTAGAATACTCTTTTACAATTGATATACACTAGTGTTCTCTAGATTCTTCTAATCTAGAACATTCCTCTTGACAACTTTTAGTCTCAACCAACTTTGGAAACTCTAGTACATTCGAGAGTACTTATTTTATACACTTCTCTACATTTATCTAGATCATTCTAGATAATTACAAATTAGATGTTCCAACACCCCCTCTTAATTTGTAATGGTCTCTGATTTTGATCTCACCCAATCTTAGCTCGCCCTTAGCTGTTTATGCTCGCCTTTGCCTGTTTATGCCCGTTGTAATCATTTCGACGTCATCTCGTCTTGATTTCGTTGTGTACTCGTATCCATTGCTTTTGCATGTCTTCATTGGCTTTAATTAGCTTGGTAATGGTGGATACTTGTCCACTTTTCTAGATTTAAGTAAGCCAGATCTTTGTAGATTCAGAAGCTTTATCTTGTGCCGAATTATCTCCTTCTCCTTCACGGTTTAGACCGAACTTGGCCGTCTTAAATTCAAAGGCTTTGCCTTCTATTGATATTCCTCGCCTTTCACGAAACTTAACCATCGTAGGTTCAGAGGTTCCGTCCACTCAACTTTGTGAGTAGAATATTTTTACAAGATGGCTCTCTTTTTTACCATCTTTGTTATTTGAGGAAGCATTTCTTTGATGCTCTCTTCCCTCAAATTTTTCTTTAGAAATACACTCTTTTGTGCATCTCCGTGCGAGGATGGAAACGTTTCTTATAATTTTCTTTAATGGAAGGAGGTGAAACTTATACATTTCTTACTTGTATTTTTATGTTAAATGGAGATGTATCATTTCTAGGAACTACTTCAACTATGTAACTTCAAGGGCTGCTATTTTTTCTTTTTTTTTCTTCTTTTTTTTGTAGTCTTTTTCATATTTTTCTAAACTTAGAATTGGGTGATAATTGGTTTCTATTGGGGGTTGTAAAACAAGTAGGGAACTTGGATAATTGAGACATACCTTGCGTCTTCTCATCTACTTTGAACTTCATTTGTGCGGAATTATCATCTTCAGCTTGTAGCGGAAACTTGAACGCCCATTTGAATCAAACCCGCTCTGATACCATGTTGAAAATGCTTAATATTTTTGGAGATATACGAGCATAGTGGTCTTGCTCGTATAGAGCTCCTAGAACTCTAGTGAAGGTGGAAACAAGGACTTTGTAACTTGAACTTTGTATTGATTGATTTGATTCTTGCTTACTTACTTTACAAATGACATTGGACTTGCCTATTTATAGGCTTACATAAACCATCATTGGATATTTCCATATTCTTCTAAAATTCTCCTATCTAGAATACTCTTTTACAATTGATATACACTAGTGTTCTCTAGATTCTTCTAATCTAGAACATTCCTCTTGACAACTTTTAGTCTCAACCAACTTTGGAAACTCTAGTACATTCGAGAGTACTTATTTTATACACTTCTCTACATTTATCTAGATCATTCTAGATAATTACAAATTAGATGTTCCAACAAAATTAACATATAGCATAGAGGAGGAAGAGATGACTACTAGCTGAAAGAAAAAGAAGGAAAAGAACATATGAGTTCTATTCATTCTTTTTTATGATGGAGTTGGATTTTTTTTGAATTAGGTTAAAGCCCAAAGGTAGTAAATAAACCTCAAAGAGGTCTACTAGCTCAGGTCGCTGGTATCATCACCATACGAGTTTACCATTATACCACAGTCATGGAGTTGGATAAAGGCATATACTTTTAACTGTAATGCCTCACCATTCACAATCATTAAGGATAGTGAAGTTATATTCAACAATCATAGGTTCTTTTATCGCCATGACCTGAAAGCTAGAATATCATACCCCCTCTTGGGTTTTAAAAAGTTCTCTTCTCGGGCTTGGTCTATTGATAGAGTGCATGACGTAAACAGTTTTGTTTTATTTAAATTGAAGGCTTTATTAGGATAAAATATACAACAACGATCATCGAAAATATTTGTAGGGCATAAGAGCTTAGTTTCTGAGCTAACTTGTAGCGTAGAGGAGGAAGGGAAGACCACTAGCTCAAACAAAAGGAAGGAAAAAACAGATGAGCCTACTGCTGGCGGTGATGGTGATTGAAGGTTCCTCAACCTTCTTTGCCATAGCTCATGAAAATTGGGTAATTGCAGGAGACTTCAATGCTATCAGAAGAAGAAATGAAAGAAACAAGCCAGGGGGTTCAAGAAGAAACAAAAGATTATTTAATGAGTACATGGAGGAGCATGGTTTGATAGATTTGCCTCTTAATGGTAGATTATATACATGGAGCAATATGCAAGCAGACCCTTTGTTATGCAGACTAGACAGAGTGATAGTCACACCTCAATTTGAAAGTAAGTTCCCATTGCTGACTCAAACAGTTTTATCTAGAACTCTTTCAGATCATTCTGCTTTACTGTTAACAACTTCAAATGTGGTAAGAAATAAGCCTCCATTCAGAGTAGAAGGATTCTAGTTCAGCCATCCAGATTTAAAAAAAAAAAATGAAGCTGTGGTGGGATACAATGATATTTACAGGCTCTCCAAGTTTTATCATGTCAAAAAAATACAAAACTTAAAATTCTTCTAAAAAAGATGGAGTACAGAAACATATGGTCAAGTGGAGGAAAAGAAAAAGCTATTAATAAGGCAAATAGACTCTTATAATGCAATGGAGGAGAATGGGGCTTTATCTTCTCAGCAATTCACAGAAAGGGCTAATTGGAGATCTCAATTAAAACAAATCAATTTAGATAATGCAAGAAAATGGCTTACCAGAGAAAAATCCTAACATTTCAAGGAAGGTGACGCAAACACAAAATATTTCCATACATTGGCAAATAGAAGAAGGAGAAGAAACACAATTCAGAAATTGGTCATAAGTGGTAAAGATAACTTTTGTCAAGAAGATATAGAAGAAGAAATCTCATCATACTCCAACAACTTGTTTCAAGATAACCATCCAGTTAGATCCCAGCTGAACTCAGAATATTTCACTAAAATTTCAACATAAGAGAGCATTGAAGCTGAAAGGAAAATTTCAGAAGAAGAAGTTTGGTTGGTCATCAAACACTTCAAAAACAACAAGTCAGCTAGTACGGATGGATACAATATGGAATTTTACAAAGTAGCTTGGGAGATCATCAAGAAAGATTACATGGCAGTTGTTCAAGAATTTGAATCATATTTGAAACTTGACTGGAGAACAAACTGCTCTTTTATTAGTCTAATCCCAAAAAAGGTGCAAGTGGGAACCCCTCAAGATTTTAGACCAATCAGTTTGGTCAGTAGCATATACAAAGTGTTTTCAAATGTTCTCACTCAAAGATTCAAGTTACTTTTGCCAAAACTAATATCAGAGAACCAAGGAGCTTTCATTGCAGACAAGCAAATATTAGATGGAATTTTGGTGGCAGGTGAACTTATTGATTCAAGATGCAAAGAGAAAAAACCTGGAATTCTAGTCAAATTAGACATTCAAAAAGCCTTTGATAATGTGAGTTGGCACACTATCAGCAGTGTCATGCAAAGTTCTGGATTTGATGAAAAATGGATAAAATGGATGGAATGGTGTGTCTTCTCTTCAGCACAACACTCATTTCTGATTAATGGAAGTTCTACGTCTAAATTTAAACCACAAAAAAGAATAAGGCAGGAAGATCCATTATCTCCCTTCATCTTCATCTTAGTTGCAGATATATTCTCCAAACTTATGAAGAATGCTGTGCAACTAAACATGATTTCAGGTTTCAAGATAAACTCCACTCAGATTTCACATCTTCAATATGCTGATGATACTCTAGTGTTCCTCAATGCCACAGAGGAGGAAGCTGAGAACTTAGTAATGATTCTACAAATATTTGAAGCAATCACCGGTTTGAGGGTCAATTTCAACAAAAGTTCAGTTATAAGCATAGAAGAAGATCATAAAATTGAAGCAATTGCAGCAATTCTCAAATGTAGAATAGAAGTTCTACCACTTAAATAGTTAGGGATGGCAGTGGGAGCTACTTCTAGAAACAGTGCTATTTGGGATGAGGTGATAGAAAAATTTCAAAAGAAACTTGCATTATGGAAGAGAAATTTTTTCACAAAAGCTGGGAGAGTCTTGCTGATTCAAACTTCACTTTCTAGCTTGCCAGTCTATTATATGTCCATCTTTCAACTTCCAGTCTCAGTAGAAAAGAAACTCTATCAGATTATGAGGAACGTTTTATGGGGCACAACATCTGAGAAGAAGAGAATAAATTGGGTAGCTTGGGAAAAAGCTAGCAAACCAAAAAAACAAGGTGGTCTTGGCATTAGAAATTTCAAATTGACAAATAAAGCACTGCTTGCCAAATGGTCATGGAGATTCTCAGCAGAAAAAAGACAATTATGGAGGAGAATAATACAGGAGAAAATGAAGACAAATCCTCAACCCATCTGGGTGAGAGATTCAAATAAACCTCAAGGAAGAGGAGTATGGAACAACATTCAAAAGCAGAAAAATGTAGTTCAACAAATTTCAACAATCTCAATACATAATGGAAGAGGGGTGAGTTTTTGGGAAGATATCTGGGCAGGAACTCAATCTCTAAAGCTAAAGTTTCCTAACATCTTCAAATTATCCACAAAGAAGAATGCCTCCATCAAAGATATGATTGCTGCGGATACTTGGAACTTCAAGCTGAGAAGAAATCTAACACAAGCTGAAATTCCAGATATGATTGAGTTGTTTGCAGTGCTGGGAGTTCCACCAGTTCTAGATGAAGAAGGTGAAGATGAACTAATATGCACAGAACCTGGAGGATTCAGTTCCAAAACATGCTACAACTGGTTAGTGCAACATCTACCTGACACTAATGTACATACAATCCCATTCTCTTGCATATGGGTCAAGATGGTTCCACCAAAAGTTCAATTTTTTATATGGTCTGTGGCTCAGTATTCCATTCCCACATTAAACATTCTACGAAGAAGAGGATGCCAAATTCAAAACTCTTTATGCGCATTCTGCAATCTACAACCAGAAACAGTGGATCATCTTTTCCTGCAATGTGAATTTTCTCATGAGATATGGAGCTATTTCATTGGAGGATACAATATAAGATGGGTTCAAGCAGGAACAATGACTCAACAGTTACAAGCCTGGAAGTTCAGGAAAGGAAGAAACAAAGGAAGAAAGATATGGCCGCTTATCATATTTGCAATCTGTTGGGCAATTTGGGATGAACGCAATAGAAGAGTCATGGAAAGAAAGAGACTAAAGACCAGGGAAAGAAAAACTTGATATATGTATCGGGTGGGAAAGAAAAAAATTTCAGAACTACTTTTCTCCGGGAATTAGTTGCTCACGGGAAGGTAGTGATAGATAGCCGTTAAACGGTACACTGTAATTAAAATGGGAGCCTGGTTTTTTCCAGGCTCTTTACCATTTCTTTTTTAATACACTCATCCTTTTCAAGTCCAAAAAAAAACCTTCTTTGCCATAATAGTTTTCTTGCAACATATAAAGCTTAATTAGTTTTCTTGGACTTACATTCATAAACCCCTTCCTTCTCTCTTTGGAAGTGGGTGCATAAATAATTGTGTGAAACTAATCCTTTCCTTTTCTTCTTTATCTCAGCTGTCTTTAAATTTTGGTAAGAACTTTACTCCTGCTATTAGAAACTGTGTAGGTTCTGCTAATACAGTTTTTTTTTTCTCCCCTAATAATACAGCGGTAACTATAAATAAGCACACAATTAAACACACAAAAGAACATCAGAATTAGGTTTTTATTTTTCCTAAACATATACGTTTGTTCTCTTCAATAGACCCTATAGAATCTTCAAGTTTCTATTGCAATTATATTGGTCATGGGTAAGTATCTTCCAAAAGAGATCCTTACAGGCATTTTATCTCGCTTACCTAATGAGTCACTCTGGCAATGCAAGTTGGTATGCAAACTTTGGCGAGATATCATAGTTTATGATCCATCTTTCAGTCATATGCATATACAACATCGTCATACTCAAAATGATTGTGATTCTTCTGGGAAGGTAAGTTTTATTTTTGAAATACCTACAAAGGAAAACAATGTAAAAGGATTTTACTATGCTGAATTTGATAAAACTAATGAGAAACTTCTTAGAGTTACCGATGTTGATTTAACATATAGAGACGAAATTAATGGTACAATTGATTATGATACCTTGTTATTACATACAACGTGGGCATGGGATGCATCATCTCAGTGGCTAACATCAGTTTCCCCACAAATAATGAAAGCATATGAAGAAATTGTTGGTTCATGTAATGGTTTAGTTTGCATGACTATATCTTACTATACTGGCTATGAATTATTCTATAAAGCTTTGTCCGTATGTATTCCAATGACAAGAGAATGTGTTGTTCTTCCAAGGATAATTGGTGAATATTATGATCAGGTTTGTGAGCGTGATCTTATTGATGGGTTCGGTTACAGTCCTTCGACGAATGAGTACAAGGTTGTTAGGATTCGCAATAGTGAGGTCTATGTGTACACCCTCGGTGATGGAAAGGGGTGGAGAAACATTGGAACAAAAGAATACAAATCTGCCATAGGGGAGCATATACATGGAGCTTATAACAGGCTGGACAAAGATCGGAATTTAGTGTCGTTTGATTTAGAAGATGAAAAATTTGGAGTGCTTCCATCACCACCTTGTTTCCGTAATTGGGATAAATATTCCTCTTCCTATCAACTAAGAGAAGATGGAGAATATTTAAGCATAGTCCATTGGAACCAAAAAGATGGTGTCTATGACGTATGGTTACTGAAGAAGAAGGAATTGGATGACTACGAAACAAATAAGGATGAGCTAGACTACCAATCATGGAGTTGGATAAAAGAATATACTCTTTCTGATGACTCGCAGCAGGGAAAATCCAATCCATTTGCAATAACGATGGATAATGAAATTCTATTCCATGATGATAGGTTTTTCTATCGACATGACCTGAATAATAGAATATCATACCCTCTTCTGGGTTTTAAAAAGAACTCCCCTCATTATATTTATAGAGCAGTACGTCATGTCAATAGTTTTGTTTCATTGAAGGCTTTAGGAGAAAAAGATACAACAACGATGATCGAAAATATTGTTGGCAAGAAGAGCTTAGTTCCTGAGCTAACTTATAACATAGAGGAAGAGGAAGAGAAGACCACTAACTCAAGGAAAAGGAAAGAAAGAATAGTCTGAACAGTTGAGCTCTATTCTTTGCCTTAACTATTTTTTTTTGTTGACATAACTATGTATCATTCTGATTTATTACATGTAACTCAAAATTTGTTAAACAATAGACATATTAAGAAACTTGTAAATCTGGTCACAGATGTGCTCACCGTATCGAATACAAAGCTTTAGCTGACTTAAATACATCAGAGTCATACGTGTCGAGTCAGATCATCAGTCCAACATACAAAATGAGAAAAGAGAGGATCCAGCATCTGATCACTTAGGTCATGTCAGACAGAGATCTGCCCCTTAAAGACTGGGCCTTAAGAGCCTAGGGGAGTACATCTTTTCAATATCGACGATAGATATACTGATAGTTCTAGTACTGTAGCCAAGATCGAGCTACGAACGATGACATTCAAATTCCATTCCCGTTTTAGTAAATAAACTTCAAAGGGGTAATGCCGTAATGGATTCCTCACAAAATAAGGAAATAAAAAAACCATCGAGGGTAGTAGGTTTCAGATTCCCCCTCTCTAAGGAAATTTAAGGCTTCCTTCCAAACTCTAAACACGCCATAACTCTTTCCCCAAATTACTCTTCCCATTCCTCTACGCATGCCAAAATTCTGACGGTTTTTATTTCCTTCCCAGAATCCCATTGTTCTTCAAACAGGATACTGTCCCTGATTTCCTTTTATTTTCTGCCATCATAGCAGCGGCGTCACTCTTTGCTCCTGTAACTATAAATATAGCTAGCCGCAACCGAATTAGTGTTTTATTTTCATGTAATCCTAAAATCCTCAAGTTTCTTTGGCAATTTTCGATGGTGAAATCTCTTCTGAAAAAGATTAATACAGAAATACCATCTCGTTTACCCAGTGATCATGATTCTTCAGCAGGCAAGGTATGTTTTATTTTTCAATTACCGGTACCTAATGAATTTGTGGTAGCACAAAATGTCAAAAGATTGTACTACGCTGAATTTGATAATACTAACGAAAAAATTGTTAGAGTTAAAGATCTTGATTTGATTTAACCCATGAAGACGCAAATAATGGTTATGATGCTGAAAGAATACATCCACATGACCTATGGGTTGATTAACCATGGCAAATACCAGTTAATAATGAAATAAAACATTATGAAGAAATTGTTGGCTCATGTAATGGCTTAGTTTGCATTACATTATCCTATAATCTTAAAGAGGAACTATTCTATAAACCTTTGTACGTGTGTAATCCTATGACGACAGAATGTGTTGTGCTTCCAGAGATAATTGTTCAAATAGATGATGATGATGATGATGATGAACCATATTCTAACGATAATGATGTTGGGGGAGGAAAGGGGGGAAATATTTTAAAATATGTTGACGATAAAGATGTTGAGAAATGGGGAGGTTGCTGAACATTTTTTTTGCCATAATGTTCTCTTGTAATAAAGCTTAGTTTTCGATTTTCAAGTGAATTTTCCCCAAGCTTTATACAAAGCTCCTACTGGTTGGTGTGGCTTTTGAATATAAAAAGTTGGAATCCATTAATAAGCCCCTTGATTCTGTTATTTTTCATTGTTTGGGGAGTAATTCGTAGATAAGTCCTTAGTTTTGGCCAAAATTGTGACAAGGTCTAAAGTTTATTTTTTGTCTTCGCTGAGAGAAGGCTTTAACAAATGAACCCTTCTTTCTAAGTGGGTTTGGCACTATGGGATTGAACAAGATCAGTTGTGGTAGAAAGGTCATCTCGTATGGTAGCTTCTCAAAGTAGTCTCTGGTGTTCTCCGGACGCACAAGTATTTTCAGATGGCAATATGCTAGATCTTGGTCCCTACCTCAGAAGAAAGAAAGTTGGTGTGGTTTTTCAATGTAAGGAGTTGAGGAGTTATTTGTAGACAAAAGTCCCGCCAATTTGTGTCAAAGGTTTTCCGTTTATCAGTTGATGGTGTAGGTCCAGTCAACTATTAAGTTCAGCCTGTTGTTTTTAATACTTCACCAATTGTCTTCGCTGAGAGTGAGAGAAGGCTTATGATTAGCTAAATTAGTTCCATCTCCCAGATGTGGATTAACACTCCACCGATGATCGTCTCCACTCTCCAGTGTGTTAGCAGAGGATGAAAGCTGTGTACATTAAGTTTGTGTGAATGCAATATATTGCCTTTCTGATCCAAAATAAAAAAATAAAGAACCGGAGGAAGTTTTTTTTTTTTTTTTTTTTTCTGTGAAAGATTGTGAATAAAAGAATATCCAAAGTTACAACTCACACCCAAGAGGTTGTTAGCGCTTGACCTTAATTTCAATCATGCATGCAATATAAAAAACTAGAATCAAACAAAGCAAAATGCTTACAAAATATTTGGGCAGTCCGAGCGAAGCGTGGGAGGGCTTTTATATGGCCACTTATTTGTCATAATAAAGAAAAAAATTAACACAAGTGTTTCACATAATAGTACGTTAAGAAAAAAAAAATCAACACGTAGTAGTGTTTGATTGGCAACAATATCAATGATTTTATATTCTAGAAATTAGGAAATAAAAAAATATTAATATGACATTTGTTTTCCTGACACGGCCATTTTTAGAGCTAGCAAAATTATTCCTCAATCCTCATCCGTGAAACTGCTCCATTCAGTTCAACTCTTAGCCTGCAAAATCAAACAACATGCATCATTCACATTATAAGCTATTTATGTATATATACCGTATTACCATATGTTTAAGAGATCAAAGAAATTAAGAAATTGTACAGAGTGTATGCTTACAAGGGTCTGGCGGTGGGTATGATCCATTGATGATTTCTTGTTGCATGAAGCGGTGCACTTATCAATCAATACATTGTTTACTAAGATATAAATCATTAGGGCGTGGCTTGACACAGCCAAGATATATAGCATGGTTCAAAACAAGCTTCAAATTCAGCTTCATGATCTGCTGAAATTTGCCCTATCAACAGCACAACTCCTATCATTCTCATGAGACTCGTACCACTTCCTTCCATTATCATTATATTCTTTTAAAAAAACAGAGCATTCATAATCACCTCCTCAACTACGTATTTATATAGGCTTGATATGAAATGCCAAATTCCTCTAAATTAATTTTCAATGTATCTACCCAAACTTCCATGTTTTAATTCGTATTGCCATTTTCATTGGCTATGTACGTATATAGAAACCCTTCTCTTTTTAATGCCAAATGTAATTCAGGAATGTTTGACATACATAGAAACCTAAGTTAAACTAATTAAGCGTTAACTTTTACTTCTTAATTTTCCAAAAATGTCAAAAAGTAACATATTTATTAAAACGAAAAAATAAAAAAAAGACGCAGCCAAGAAAAATCCGGAAGGAGCCCAACTCGAATGCCCTAGAATCTTCAAGTTTATACGCTCTTTTCATAATACCCTAGAATCCTCAAGTTTTTTTTTTCTGCAATCGGTCATGGATAAATTTCTTCCACAAGAGATCATTACAGAAATATTGTCTCGTTTGCCTAATGAGTCCCTCTGGGAATGCAAGTTAGAATGCAAACCTTGGAGAGATATCATCGTTTATGATCCATCTTTCACTCATATGCATATACAAACATCGTCTACGTGGGACTTACAGTGATCATGATTCTTCTGACAAGGTAACTTTTATTTTTCAATTATTGCTACCTGAACTAAAAGTAGTATTTAAAGATTACTATGCTGAATTCGATAAATCTAATGCAACACTTGTTAGGGCTAAAAATCTTGATGTAACCGATAGGGACGCATGATCTTGATGATGATACACTACCTTTAACCCCGTGGTCCGGCTCTTATGAAGGACTATATTACGAAAAAATACTTGGCTCATGTAATGGATTGATTTGCATTACATTATCTTCCCATGTTATTAATGAAGTATTCTATAAACCTTTGTACGTATGTAATCCCATGACAAGAGAATGTGTTGTGCTTCCATTGATAAATGATGGACCATGTTATCAGAATGATGTGGAGGAATGCGAAGGTGATAATTGTGATGGGTTCGGTTACAGTCCTTCGACAAATGAGTACAAGGTTATTAGAATTTACAAGGATGAGGTCTACGTGTACACCCTTGGTGATGGCAAGAGGTGGAGAAACATTGGAATTAAAGAAAGCAAATCTGGAATAGGGAAGTATATACATAGCGCTTATAACAATTTGGACAAAGATCGGAATTTAGTGTCGTTTGATTTAGAAGATGAGAAATTTGGAGTGCTCCTATCACCACCTTGTTTCCGTGATTGGAAGGATTATTACTATAAACTAAGGGAAATTGGAGAACGTTTGAGTATATTCCATGAAAACCATGATGTCTATGATATATGGTTACTGAAGAAGAAGAAGAATGAGAAAGGCTACCAGTCATGGACTTGGATAAAAGAATATACTCTTAATGATGACCGTGATGCCTCGCAGAAGAAGTTCAACTACGGAATACCCAACCCATTTGCAATCACCAAGGATCGTGAAGTTCTATTTAACGATGATAGATTTTTCTATCGCCATGACCTGAAAACTAGTACATCGTACCCTCTTGTGGGTTTAAAAATGTGCATTCCTTGGTCTATTTATAGAACAGTACATCACGTAAACAGCTTTGTATCATTGAAGGCGTTGGGAGAAAGAGATACAACAACGACGATCCAAAATATTGTAGTGGACAAGAGTTTATCTCCTGAGCTAACATACAACATAGAGGAGGAAGAGAAGACCACCATTTGCTCAGAGAAAACAAGAGAAAGAACCGATGAGCTCGATTGGTTCTTTTAGTGATGGCGATGGGAGGTTCTTGAAGTTTATTTTAATTTTTTTTTTTTGTTATGGCTTTTCTGTGATGGCTTTTCTTGAAGTTTGATTTAAGGTTTCTGAACCTTCTTTGCGGTCGTATTTTTGTTTGGAACATATAGCTTAGCTCTTCTTAAGTTGTCTTTGTTTTGGGCTATGAGCTCTTCTTTAGTTATAACCGCTTGCACACGCTTGTGTGTTTTTCAATCTATTATCTTTGCTGAGGGAAAAAAAAACATATAGCTTAGCTCTTTGTCTCACAAATACTTTACCCAAATTTTACACATAACAATTAATGATGTTGGAATACATTCATAGTTTTTCCCCATTTTTAAGAAATCAGAAAAACCTACAGTACCAAGTAGTTTTGGGCCTTTTGGCAAAATGTATGTAAGACAATTTCATTCAGTTTTCGTGATAATTAGTCCATGGAGAACGCCTGATTTTTGAAACATAGGGAAAAAACATGAACTTATGATGTCATTGCAGATTTCAATCTGAAAAAACTACAAGTGGATGATAGACAACATCATTAAGTTGGTCTTAGCCTAGCTAAATATGAAATACATTTTCTTGGCGCGGCCTTATTTAGAGCAAGCGATAATATTCCTCGGCCGTGATTCGTGAACATCCTCCTTACAGTTTGTCTTAGCCTAGCTACAAAAATCACACATGCAATATGACGACTTAAAAGTGTGTGTTCATTCCTCACTAAGTTCGCGACGTTCTAATCAAAAAAAAAAAAAAAAGGTTCGCGACGCACTAGTCTTAAATTGCATGCTAGAGTAATGGATTTTGAACGCCCAAAACACCATACCAAAAGCATCACATTTCTCTTCAAAGTGAATTATAGGCCTTTGGCGCCTCGATTGCCTTGGACAACTTGATACCCGTCAATAACCTTCACTGTTTATCTGTTTCATTTGGAAAATTAACCAAATGAAAGTCGTATTACATTATAGAAACTGGCATGTTGTTGCGGCACTACTTCAATATATGCAAGAAAAATAGACTAGCTCAACGTTGATTCTGCCCATACTGCAGTCCTTTAATAGTCCACACCTCAGCCTTGTTGTTTTCTCGTTTTGTGTTTATTTTTTCTTAAAACAATTTATTAATCAGGAAACAGAAAAATAGAATGGAGGGGGACATAAGGCCTAACCTCGAAAGCAATCTGTCTGACATTTAGCTAGAAGTTTATTCACTAGTAGGAATATTTTTATTAATCTGTGGGAGCGGCTAGCACGTGCAGGGATAAGAAGGTGGTTGACTTAAGGATGTATACAACTCTTAGATTTAACTGTTCTAGTTTATATAAATCAACTCATTCTCCATATCCAAATTTCATCTAGTTTCTTTCGAAAATTGTCATAGAGATGGAAACAGATGATTCCGAACGTTATCACGAAGAGAAGAACAAGAAAGCAATCCAATTCATAGAGGAAGTTACGGTTAATGCCGATCAAATCCAAAATCAAGTTCTCAAAGAAATCTTATCTTGTAACGCTGAAGTCGAGTAGTTGCAAAGACATGGTTTAGACGGGCATACAGATCGTCGGACATTTAAGAGAGTCATTACCTATGAAGATCTTAAAACTGACGTTGATCTGCTCATCGCTAAAGGTAATATTTCGTCAACTCTCTGCACATCGCCTATTTCACAATTTTTACGTAGCACAGGAACTTCATCCGGAGTGAGTAAATTAATACCAACAACAGAAAAACAAGCTAAGAAGTCATGGGAGTTTTGGTGCCTCTTAATGCCCGTCTTAAATCAACATATTCCTGGTTTAAATAAGGGAAAGGCGATGCATCTTTTTTTTGTAAGCCCGTCTATTGAGACTCCAGGAGGATTAATATCGTCTTTAGTATCTACAAGCATCTACAAAAGCTCCAATTTCAAAAATCTGTTTAGTGATATTGATCCGCACCGCAACTACACTAGCGCTATAGAAACTGTTTTATGTGAGGATACTTATCAAAGTCTATATGCTCAATTACTTTGTGGCCTCTACCAAAACTATTAAGTTCTTCGACTAGCATTCACTTTCGTTTCGGGTTTTATCCAAGCTGTTAAGTGTTTACAGCAACACTGGAGCCTTCTTTGTGATGACATCAGAAACGGAACCATAGCAGAAGACCACACCAAAATCACTGACCCGTTGGTGAAAGAAGCGGTCAAGAAAATACTTGTCAAGCCAAACCCTGAACTTGCTCAATTCATTGAAAATGAGTGTAAGAAAGATTCATCATGGAGAGGCATAGTATCTAGGTAATGGCCTAATGCTAAGTGCGTTGAGACTATCATTACTGGGACAATGTCTCATCATATTCCTAACATTGATTTTTACAGCAGTGGACTCCCAATTGTTAGCAATTTGTACGGGTGTTCAGAATGCTTCTTAGGTATAAACCTTAACCCTCTATCTAAGCCACATGAAATTTCTTACACCCTTATCCCTACAATGGCGTATTTTGAGTTCTTGCCGATACCCGGAGAAGTTGATAATCAAAGCGACAAGTGTAGCCAGGAGGAAGAGCAACATAATCAAGAACTGGTTGATCTCGTCCAGGTGGAGCTTGGACGTGAATATGAGCTTGTTGTTACCAATTACGCAGGTAACTTAATCATATTTAGGAACTTGAGTCAATATAGGACTATTACATCAATTACTTACCGATTATATGCATATGTAATTGTTTAACATGCACAGGACTTTATCCGTATGAAGTTGGAGACGTGCTACGAGTTTCTGGATTCAAGAACAATGCTCCCCAATTCAATTTCATACGGAGAAGAAATGTAGTTCTAAGCATTGATATGGACAAGACAGACGAAATTAAGTTTCAAAAATGCAGTGAAAAAAGCAGCTGAGCACCTACTGATTTCGTCTAGTGTCTCTCTTGTTGAATACATTAGTTTTGCTGATACATCAACTAGTCCAGGTCACTATGTACTCTATTGGGAACTTCTCTGCAGCAATAAAAATGCCGTAATTCCTTACACGGTGTTTGAGGAATGCTGTCTCATAATGGAAGAATTCCTTGGTTATGAATATCGTAATATGCATGCCATCAAAAAATTATACCCTTAGAGATAAAGAAAGTCGAGACAGGAACGTGTGGTAAGCTGATGGATCGTGCAATCAACCAAGGTTCTTCAGCTACTCAATACAAGACACCTCGATGCATGAAACTCGGTCCCAAACTGGAGCTCTTAAACTCTATGGTTCTTTCAAGTTCTTTCAGTCCCAGGTTCCCACAGCTTTGAATTCCTGCTCTTTTATATGAGAATGGCATTGCTTATATCCTGCATTGGTAAATCGTGTTAAGTTTAAGAAAGTTTCACTGTTGTTGTTGTCCACTGTACGAAACTGTGTGTTTCCATATCAATCTGTATTTTATTTTAGTTTCAATTACAGAACAACAAACATAATTTTAGCATCTTAGCCAATGTTTGTTATTGCAGCGTACATGTAGTGTCTTTAGCTACCTATGGTGAGCGTTTCACCTTTGACCTTGCCTCAAACTTTGTCATCTAACTCCTTTAAAATCCTAAGCTCCTTAGGCTCCACGTTGAACGGTGACCGTCACCCTTTCACAGAATTGCTCCGTTTCACTTTTCCTCAAAGGAGAGAAAAAAGAGGAATTCCCACACAAATTTCAGGCGCAAAACATAAAATCAAAAAAAACACCCATATCAAACCCTTTTCTGTTTCGCTCAAAAAAACATAAAAAAACAAAAAAACAAAAAAAACACGAACCCTAAAAACAAACCCTAGGATATGCTTTCTTCATGGAGATGATGATACATAGAAAAGAAAAGCAACTAGCTAGGAACAAAGACAATCTAGGGTTAGGGTTTTGGTTTTCTCCATTAGTGTTGCTTCTCTTGCTGTAATTATTGTACGATTGAATCTATGAACGCTGTTAATTTTTTGCTTTTTGATGTATTATCGGGAAAAAATCTTACTGAATCGGTCACGTATTAACAAATTTTGGGAAGAATGGCAGGGGAAGTTGACGGAGCGAGAGATGGTTTCGTCTCCATCTCTGATAGGTTTCTATGGAAATTCTTACTGATTGAAAAGAAAAACAGGTGTATCAAAAAGGGATGACTAGGTTTGTTCTCTTAATCTTTAGCAACCAAAAGATGATGATTTAATTATGACTGATGAAATCTCCTTTTGATAGTATTTTTTTTCCAGGTTTTTAACAGGGTCGATGTAAAATCCAAAAGATGTGCAGCTTTTAGGGTTGTTGTAATCGGATTCTTGCGACGAAACGCTAAAGTATTAAAAGTTCTTAGTTTTTTTTTTTGGTTTGAAGTTCTAATCAAGGTAAAATCAATCCATCTCTTCCTTCAATTTCTGATTTCAAATCGAATTTGATAGAGAAAAACAGGTATAAAACAATCTAGGGTTAGGGTTTTGGTTTTCTCCCATTAGTATTGCTTCTCTTGCTGTAATTACTGTACGATTGAATCTATGAACGCTGTTAATTTTTTGTTTTTTGATGTATTATCGGGAAAAAATCTTTCTTCAGCTGTGAGCTTGGTCTTTCGTGTTTGAAGAACTGAGAAGAGGAGAATGGATCTTGCTGGAGCTTGCTTTGGTGAATGGGTGAATTGCAGTTCGGTTGAGTTGGAATCAGTGGTGGTTGCAGAGATGTTGTTGGTGTTGCTACCAGAGCATGCTAATTGATAATATCCAAATTTACAGAACGAGAGGTTGCGGCCATTGAATCTGGTGTTGAGCTGAGATTAAGACTAGGAATTTCTTTTATTCTAATCTTATGTAAACTCTCAGCCTCTCAGGGGTAGTGTCAGATATATGTATTGTTTCCAGTATTGTAGCAAGTCCTCTTTCTCTATGCTAAGTTCCTTTTTTTGTTGTGCAGTCGAGATTCCCTTAGCCCCACATATGGATTGTTTCAATATGAATATCACAACAGAGATCATAAGTCCTTTGACATGAGGTTTACAGACATTGGTCGGGACAAAGAGGTGTACAACTTCTTTGAATTGTAAGTTTCTTATATCCTGCTTCTCTTTATAAGATATTTTGTGATTGCCAATGAAGCGTAATACTTATTAAACTTCACTATTTTCAGGGTAGTTTTAAGTCAATGTTGTATTATCAGTTTTTTGCTTAATAATTAAAGTGACATTGGTTCATATGCTCCATTTTTGTTGGAAATAGTGTGTTGGCTCAAGAACGTGGTACCTTAAAGTTTTTGCATTCTTAATATTCGATATTTGTTTGGTCTTGGCAAATCTCTCGATCTTGGAGTTTCTTTAGTATATAAGGATTTCATATATGCCCTGAAGTTGGTTGGTTGTTCAATTGAAATTGTTTCGGCAATGCATAATCTTTTACTGATTCTAACTCAGATTTTACATATTTACAACATTACACAAGAAAATTATAGAGATAAGAGATTAGGAAACACCAGACTCTGACATATTCAAGACGACATTCTCTGACAACCAATCCCAACCTCAGAGATTGGGAAACACCATTCCCAATCTCAGATTTTACCGGAGATTGGGAAAATTATAAGTACCTTTCAGTACCGACCATGTGTTTTATCTAGCAAGACGACATTCTCTGACAACCAATTTTGAAGTTAATTGTGGTTTTGATCGAAGTGCTTGCTTTATCCTGAGGTACCCCTATGCCTTGAAATGCTTACTGCAGAATAGATTCACGCATATTAATTAGTATTCCAGCTTTGGCTCCTTTAATTTGCTTATTTTTTATATGATCAATTCATTATCATTTTATATATAAGATCCACTCCACTCTTGAATTAAATGTGACAGTTGTATCACGAATTGGATGCTGATTTATTTTCCATGTAGAAGATTTTGTATCAATGGTTTCCATCATAGTTTATGTGTTTGGTGCTGATATAAGTCATACCATGGATGTGTTTATATCTTTTATTTCAAAATGTCTTGAGTTGGTGATGGGGTCGAATGTTAATGGAAGCTGGAGTCGAATGTCATTTTTCTGGAGTACAGGAAGAAAATTTTTTTGGTTGTTGACGCAATTTGGTGATAGAGTAAGCAAAGTCTCAACCTTTGATAGTGTCTGCCTTCTTATCCTTCGTTTATAGTGTGCTAACTTATTAACACTTTCTTGGTTCCATAAGAATATGCAGTGCCTTTATCATATCTTTGAAAACTGCTTTTATTTCTCTTCGTGTGTGCATGTAGTAAAGCGGGTTCTCTCTACTAAGTTCGATTCGTGTAAAATTTTCGGGCTATAATGGTATTGGCTAGCAAAACAATTAGCTTCAATTCATGCTTATGTAAGTAAAATAAACCTCAGGTATGGTATTGAAAATTAGGACTGTGAGTTTAAATTAGCATCTTCATAAATAACTTTACTTATACTGCAGTTAAATAAAAAGGACGTTCTGTGGTTTTGTGTTATGTGCTTACTGAATCCAAGACTTAGATTTAGTGATGCATTTTCGTGGTTTGTGAGAATTAACTTCATAAATTAGTGATTCTGTAACCTTTAATTTCAAATACCATTCTCTGGACTGATGCAATATTAGTTTAAATTCAAGTCAACTTCATGGTGAATTTAAATGGTTGGTGATCACTTTTGGATCACCATTACAAATATATAGTTCCAATATCATTTTGCAGGTATGGTGATTTTGGCAGGAAATAAAATGCTAAAGATGGCTTTATCACATGCTACAGTTTTACTAAAGCATTAAGTTTAACAAAAAGTTTTACTAAAGCATGTATTGGAATTTTCATGGCACTAGGAGTTTAGTTGTGGTCATTAACTGAACTGACGCGGTCGAGAAACGTCTGAGTGAATCTCAAACAAATCCACTCAGTTTTTATGCTACATTTTTTTTAGGACATGATTACCCAAGTGTCTTTTGGCCTTTTGGGTTAATGTTCACAATACATGAAAAGAAAGAACAGTAGCCCATGGAGTGTTATTCATGGATACATCTGGCATAGAACACAGGCCTAATTGAAAATATCAATCAATGAGTGAGATCATAATCTCAACAGGGGTCTTGGGAAGTCCTCTATTAGTCAATTATTGTTGCTGAGTGGTGTTTGACCAACAAATCATTTGTGATCCCTCAAACGAACCTAAGCTTAGGTTAAGAGTAAAGTTTGTATCTTTGATAATCTGACTTTGTATTTTTGATAATCTGATTTTCGTTTCTAAGATACTTTAACAAAATTTAATAAGCATATATTGTAGTCATTGATCCTTTTAGTTTTTGTTTGTTTGTTCATGCCTTTGTGGTGTATCCGTTTTGTTTGCTTAGAGATTTGGAGTTTATTATGGTTTTCTAAGTAATATATGTCGAATTTTAGGTTGTTGATGATGTTTTTATGAGTTCTTATCATCTTCAAGTTTACTGACTCTGATTTCTTGATACTCTATGGCACCTATGCTAAGGAAGAAGGCAGATGTCAGGAAAAGGGAAAAGGAATAGCAGCAACACCATTACAGGTTGCTAATGGTTCATTTTGCTTCCGTCTTCTTTGTTTTAGCTTTCCATTTTGAACATTACATATCAAATACTAGCTCAGGTAACAATCTTTTCTTTAAATTCTTTTTCTTATATATTGATTACTTGCTGTCTTAGCTCAAATGGAAGAACACATGGTTTTCAACCATGTAGATGTGCGGTTCGACTCCCACAGATGGTATTCTTATTTGAGTAGGCTAAAATGTTACATGATTCCGGCGTCATATATATCATTTTTGGTCACGTAATGATCTGGCAGTCACGTAAAGTATCGAGCGTTCTATTATTCAGATTTACATAACGAGCCTTGGCCAAGAAATTAAGGGTAGCAATTTTATGTTTTTGTATGGTTGAAATGTCTTAGATAATAATTATTTAATCATCACTAATTTGTCTACATGTTTTATTGTATAACAACAAAATTGTTAAAATCATGATACATGGTGGAAGACAAAGCAGGCAATACACGAAGGATCAACTGAAGTAGAGAAGAGGAGGTTTCTCGAGCAAAAATGTCATCAAGCAGTTGTAACTATGTATGTAAATCCCGTCTTTCAGCTCCACCATTATCAGCAGGCTAATGCTGTCCAACTCAAAAATAAACGACGAGGCGAGGCGAAGCCGAGACAAACCAAATCAAAAAATACTAAGGGACGGGGCGAGGCGAAGCCGAGCCACAACCAATCACAAATTTAACACAAAGTCAAAAATACACGACGGGACGATGCGAAGCCACATCATACCCCCATACTATATGGTTAAAAAAAAGATGCTCGGTGCATAGCACGGGCACAAAATATAGTTTCCTTTTAAACATTTATAAGATTCGGCATCATATCATGATGAGTATTCAAGTGATACTGCTACCATTACTAATTGCTTGTATCTCTTACCTTGTGGATACAAAATACCGCACACCAAGTAAGCATGCGAAGTAATGATCATCAAGACAGAGCGAAGACAACCGCATAAAGCTTATCTAGAATGACGTATCAGATGACATCAGCTTAATCACGAGTAAAGTGTGAAGATACGTGCAATGGTAAAGAATTTGTGCGTCAATGATAAAGTCCCCGCGACATTGACGTATGTCAGATCCGAAATTAGGGGCTTTATTAGCTATCCTCCACTATGTAAACTCCTATATAAGGAGCCGAGCGACCTTGTAATCACAGGGATCTTTTTGAGAGTGGAGAGAAGATATTTAGGAGAGAGAAAGATTATTTGTAGAGCAAGTTAGGGTTTCTTCATCACTTTGTATCAAATTTGAAGATCTTAATGAATGTTCTTATGATTCTCATGGAGATTACTTAGATTGTTTTATACATTTTACTAAGGGTGTGGTTGTGAGATTTCTCACAACTACATTTTGGCGCTAGAAACAGGGGGAAGGCTTGTCGTATTTACGCGTTAATAAAACCTGCAGAGGCAATAATACAAGAAGATGATAAGGCGAGATCAATGGGTCATTACATGAAAATGTAAGGACCGCCTGCGATTTCGCCGCACAGAAACAAAAATCATATATTAGGCAAAATAAGACCTTTAATTAGAAAGTCCAAGTAAGACCTCACGAGAGAAATAAAATTGCAACTAATATTGTTTTGCAGGAGGCAATGAGAGAACAAATAACACATAGACATAATAAAAAGATAAAGGGTATTTCTTACATGGAGAAATAAGAGGATGTATAAATGGGAAATAACAAAATAGAATATAGCTGAGGCAGAAAACAAAAACAAGGTAAAGAAAAGGTAATGCAGACATGATATTAAATTATTGAGTTGTATAAACGAAGTATGCGAACAAATAAATGATAGATTACCGCATAATGAAATACCTCACAAGGTAATTCCCATGAATAAATGAATACATGGTAATTTACATAGTACTACATAACATATGCGTAACTCAATCATCTTGTGGCGACTAACAGAGGAAAGGAGGGGAATACAATCATATAAAGGAGTGTTATTCTCCCCCATATGATAGACTCACACACTTATTATATATATTATTATTACCACATGATTAATTCTAACTGTTGAAAAGAACAATGCTTTGCTTTTCATTTTTTAATAAGTGCAGGAGTAACAAGAGGAGAATTTACATTAACTTAAGAATTCACATTGAAGAAAAGATCTGAAAAGGGATTTACAAGTGATAAGAGAAAGAAAAGATTTTCATAAGGAATAACTATTTTCCACCCATGTCATCTTCATTAATTTCCTCAGATCCACTGCTCTCGTCATCAGTCTCTTCATATTTCTCCTATTCTCCCTCACTATCAGATATGTCAAAACCTTCTTTATTGGGGAAACTTCAGTGAAATTATAATTAGACAGAGGAATATTATTATTGAAACAGACTTTCTTAACAGCCGCGTCACGAACGCAAACAACATCCTTGCTCAGATTGGAAACAGTGACAATCAGCTTTCTCTTGAGTCTACGACATTTAGAGTCACGAGTGGAAAATCTCGCCTCTAGATTTAATATCATGTCTACGAAAGAAAATCATAAGGTTAAAGCTGCATAAGAGAGGGCAGTTCAGGAAATAACAAATGGATAAGAAAATAAACAACCTTCTTTCTTAGAAATAATATCCTTAACCAATGCGGCATGATCAACCTATAATCTAGAATTTATGGCTAAATCCTTCCTAGCATTATCAATAACCCTAGCATCCCATTCAAACTCAACCTCATTTTCTATAAGAAGTCGAGAGCGAATCATATTATCTCGCTCTATCAGCGCGTTCTTTTCGCTTAAATCCCGATCTCTTTCCACTTGAACTTGGAGGTTAACATCATGAAACTCATTTAAAGATTTCACACCATTTAGAGTGATATTATCCTTCTCAATTACAAGCTCTTTATTTTTCGCTTCTAAGATTTTAATCAATCCTTTGGCTTCACGATAACGACGCCTAAAGCTATTGCAAGTGGATAACATACTCCTATGTTCAACTTTAAGCATTTCATATTTAGACTTCAATTCCACTGGGTTAAGAGCTTCTAAATCAACATCAAAAATGTTATTTAAAGAAGAGGTTAAATGTTCTAGAAGGATCTCATCATCAACAGGATGGCGATTGGCCTCGTCAGTTAAGTTGTAAATTTCTGCAAGAACGAACGATGAAAAGAAGAACGAAAATGATGAAGAATAAAGAAGGAGGAAAAGGTACATACCAACTAATTGTTCATTTCTATTGTGGAGTTCTTCCACGCGACTGGAGCTAGAAGAGTAATCGCTCTTGAGTTTAGTGTTCTCTGCTTCAAGAGTGCGAATCCTCCTTTGAAAATCAGAAGTGACAGCATGAGACATGCGGGAGTACTGCATTAATGAAACAAAAACAAAAGAATCAATAAAAGATATAGATTCACATTAAATTAATAGCGCTGAATGACGCACAGGAAGAAAACTAACCAAAGATCCAAAAGCGAACTGAAAATTTGGACTTAGTACAGATGCAACTCCCCGAAGAGATTCATGACTGAAAGAAGGGGCAGAAATCTTAACCACCGCTTCACAAGCATTACCCGGTGAGGTATTACCAACGCCGCATAAGGTGTCATATAAAGCACTTGATAACTGTCCCATAGAGGACTAGGACTCGGGGTTATCCGGGAGAATAAGAGCATCATCTACATAATATAAGAGAGAAGGGGCCTTTCGCTTCTTGGAATAAGATTTAGAAGGGGTTTTCTTGGAGATAGATTTTACCCTTACCCTCAGCGCCTCCGGCTACCACCTACGCGAATAATGAGAGATAAGAAACAGAGGAAACAATATTGTTCAAATTAAATAAAGAGTATTTCTTACTTCATTATCATGCGAAGGTAACGCATGAGGCAAATTTTTATTAGCCTTCTTCTCCTACTTGGCAATTTTTATTAGCCTTCTTCTCCTACTTGGCAATTTTTATTTGTAGAGCAAGTTAGGGTTTCTTCATCACTTTATATCAAATTTGAAGATCTTAATGAATGTTCTTCTGATTCTCATGGAGATTACTTAGATTATTTTATATATTTTACTAAAAGTGTGGTTGTGAGATTTCTTATGTTTCTTCGGGACTAATTTTCAAGCTGAATTTCTAAGAACCCTTCGGTTGTTGAAAAAGTATACCGGGTTTAGTTTAACATCTAAAATAAAATTATTACTTTGGGTAGTGGTAAATTACCGATTGAAAATGAAATATAATTCCTACACCATGGACCATAAATCGGTCCACCACAGCATAGCCATACTTTCAACGTGCTCAATACAACAACTTATCAACATCCAAATTGACATAAAAGAATTGTATGAGGATCAAATCTTTTAACTTTCCGATACCGTTTGCCACCCGCAGAGCTAGAAACTAGACTAAGGCTAATTCCTATGATCTTCTAATCTAGCAGCTAGATTAGCGGTCCACGTCAGTCCTATGAAAATGCTAATCTAGCAGCTAGAAACGCTAAACGGAACAACGAGCTGACATATTTTCTTCTGTACGCTGAACGAAACAGCGCCGCAGACATTAAATAAAAAACGGTGCTTTTGCGTAGTTGAGTATACTCCACTACTTTAGATTAAAAAATTGTTAAAATAATAAAAAGAAAAGATAGTCTACTGATACATGCATAGAATGACAGTACCCACTTACTCTTGGTAGGACCCCAATATACACGTGTAACTTTCGATGGCGAGGATCTCTAGTATTAATTGTACTACATGTGACTGGGTACATATGTCTAATACACGTGTACATATGTCTAATAAACGTAACGAGGTGACATGCTTCCATCAACAACATTTACTTTAAAATCATAAGGGCTCAATGGTTCACCGTTAAAGTCAGTTTTTGAGGACCGAACCATTCAACGTTTCAATCTCGCTGCTAGTTGAAATGCTAGAACTTGGTAAAAGAGAAACTAGTATCAACTTTAGACTACACTTTTTTTTTTTATTTGCAATACTTTTTGGCCAGTCTAGCAGCTCAATCTATCCCATAATACTTGACCTAAGGGGAAGCAAAATTCTATTAGGGACAACAAGAAAACAAAATCAGGCTTGTAGGAAAATTTGGGCTTACAAATTAGGCTTGGAAGCCCAATGCACAGGGTTAGCATCTGCACACCCTTGTTGCATGTTGGATGCGCGGCTGCTGTTTGCCTCTTTTCATGGACATATTTGCAAAACATATGGCATTTATTATTGTGCTGATCAAATATTAGTTCTGGCAAAACGTAGCACTTGAGAAATAACATATCTCAAGTGCCGGTCCCATGCTTTGGCAAGCTGTGCCAGCAGCAATCTCTTGGACTATTTGGACCCATCAGAACAAGCTGATTTTTGAAGATGCCACCTTTGACATGAACCAAGTGATAAGTCAAACAAAATCAAAAGCCTTTTTCTGGTGCAAGAAGAATGCAGATCTCAAAGGAATTTAAAGCTGTTTTCTAGTTTCGGCTTTCTGTTTGTTTGGGTCCATGTTAATGAGCTTTGGTCTGTATTATCTGGGTTTGGGCTTTAGATCGTTACTTAATGTGAAAACTAATATGAGACCCGTTTTGTCCGATTTCTTCAATGTGAAACCCACGGCAAAAAAAACTTCACGGTCGCACCTGTTCTAGGTGATACAATTATGCACAGGCCCATATTTAAATATTTTTATGTTTTTCTTCTTCTTTCGTATCTCTTTCTATAAACCTACGGTAAAAAAAAAGAGGAGAACACCTTTCTTGTGATATCTTTTTATCTAATTCAATCAAAACCCTAGAAGACATAGTCTGTGATGAATTATGAGTTAGGTTCTTGATGATTCGAGTGTACAACGAGTTATGAGAAGATTGAGTGAAGATTTGATCAAGAGAAAACAACCAACAAAGAGTTAGCTGTTGCTATTGATGTTTGGTGTTGATTGAGATCAGTTTTAGTGTCCTTGATGAATATGAATTGATGGGTTCTTACCCATTTCGATATTGCAGGGAAGGAGAATATCAGGGAAGAAGTAAAATACTGATAGAGCATCATACATTGTCAGTTTGCAATATGCACAATAAATGTTCGACAAAACACCTGAACAACCAGCTAAATTCCACCAGCTCTACAATGAACTGTTGGGTTTGAGTAATGGGTTGTAAACAGGTCTGGAATGGTTAAAACGGTATTTTTGATTGAGTTATGGGATTAGAATTTCGTGCATGTTTGTCATGCATCCTTGCTCAGTCGGTTGAATTGTATTATGTAGTAGCGACAAGGTGGTTAGAATGCGTATCCTCCATCATACCGTGGTGGTGCTCCAAGTTACGAAGATGGTAAACAAGGTGGTATAGGAGGTTCATATGGAGGCTCCAACGATAGAGGCAGTGGTGGTCAGAGAAATCTGATAATGGTTCTAGTGATACAAGAGGAAGTGGGAGAGAAGGTTCACAAGGTGGATATGATGGTGGTTATGGTGGGAGTTCTGGTGCTGGAAACTCTGGATGTGGTTATGATGGTGGATCTGCTGACCTGAAGTAGAAGTGAAGCAGTTTGAAGAAGGGAAATATGGCGACGATTGTGATAATTCAAGTATCTACATATTTTCCTTTGGATGTGACTACTGATGAGCTAAGCAACCTTTTTCCAGGGATAAGTCAGCTGTGTAAAGATATCTTCTTAGTGATCTCGGAGTATGTTGCATATCCCATGAGTTTCATCTAAAAATCTATCATATTCATGTTCTCGTATGTTGTTGAATTCCCCACTTACCATGTGTTAGTAGTATAGGTACTTGCAAACTGCAATCGATTATGTTTTCATTTGCGAATTGTTTGACACGGAAAGATCTAATACCCACTACTAGAAATACTAGATAATAGGCTGACTTCATTAATTTTAAATATCACATGTTCTTGCAAATGTACTGAAGAAGAAATTAGGACCATGACCAGTTTCTTCATAATTCCTATGAGTTAGCTATTCTGCTCCTGACACAGTAATTTCTGTCGAAGTCATGAGTTATCCAGCAGTGATATTATCACTATGTATGTAATTTGTTGGCGTCATGCGAAAGTATGATGGGTCTGTGGATGAGCTGGTCGACAGTGGCTAGGTGGGAGGAGGTGGTGTTGATTAAAGATTGTTCACCTTGTATCCATCACTGAGACCGAATGTTGGTCGATTTCATAAAATTTTACCTTGTCAGGTGAGTACATACATAACTTCATAGGTGAACTGTTTCCTAGTCTTCAGCTTTACATGCTTTACATTTTATGCAGTTGTGGAAATAGTTGCATAACCTGTTATGCATCTACAAAAGTTGTTGCATAACTTGTTATGCAGTCCAAAAAATAGTTGCATAACACGGTATGTAGTAACTTCTTTTGTTACTATTGGAACCAACAAAACCAAAGACTGCATAACTTGTCATGCATCTACAATAATTAGTTATGCAGTCGTGAAAATTGGATGCATAACGGATTATGCAACCATTTTTTTGTAAGCACTGAAATAAAAAAGTTGATGCATAACTTGATATGCATCCAAAAATATGGCTGCATAACGCATTATGCATCAACTTTTTTTGTAAGCACTGAAATTAACCAAAACAATGGATGCATAACTTGTTATGTAGTCGAGAAAATTATTGCATAATTCATTTTGCGTCTTTTGTTTTTTGTGATGTTATTTTCTTAGGCGTAAATATCGTTTTAGTGGTTGCATAACTAAACTAGTAAATGCATGAACCAAAATATGGTTGCATAACGTTTTATGCATCTTTTTGTTGTGTCTGCATAATGTGTTATGCATCTTTTTTGGTGGCTGCATAATGGTTATTTATCAAGTTTTTGAAAATTTTGCCTAAAATGATGATCACTTCCGATTTTTTCGTGAAAAACAAAAATTTGATATTGTTGTTTGTACTCGTAGTGTAGCTCTCTTAAAAATATTTCGAACGATATAAAATTTGTAAAATTCCAAGGCGTAGATTTTTAGATATATTATATCCAAGTTGCGTTGCCAATTATACCCCTGATGCATAACCCGTGATGCAGACATTTTTCAAAATTTCATATAATTATGGATGTCACGGAACTAAAAATTAATCTTGGGTTTGATAATAAGAATATTATTTTTGTCGGGGCTACGCATAATTTTCCGTAATATATCCATAGTTTCGCTGTGGAAGTTTTTTTTTTTTTTTCTTTTTGTGCTGAGCAAATTTTGTTACATTCAATTTCTTATTTTGTAACAAAGGAATTTGAATGCGGTTAGGTTTTATCTTGACTTGATCGGTGTGTATGAAAAGTGACTTGGTTCTGTTCGTGTTTTCGTGGTGCTACACTGCTTGCCAGTCATCATTTGAGAACTGTCAATGTGCCTACCGGATTATGTAATAGCTTACATACAGTGTATAGCATAATTCTATACAAAAACTACAATCATGGAAGAACATTTATAAAAACATGAAAATTGGTAACACTATTGATGATACATTACTACCGAAGCACGTTGTATGACTATTTAGTTAGCAACTATAGGAAGATAGGAAGATATATATTGATGAGAGAGCTCCACATTTAAGCTGTGGTGGGTGGTGGGCTGGTGGTGCATGATTAGAGCTGATCAGGCCACAAGAAAGTACCCATAGCAAATTCCCTTTTCTCATCAAGGGTACCTTAAAACTATCAAGACCATATTCTCTAAGAAGCATATCAACCTTCCATTCTTCCATTTTCTCATAATCTGACTTCTTGTAACGAGGATAGTGAAGTGGCATTTGAAAACCTGAGGACGCATCACATTTTGCTGAGATCTTGTTGAATTTCTTCTCTTCATCATCATGCATTGAGTACAAAACTTATCTTGTGATTGTTAGCCTTATCATGATTCTTGGTCGATGATGAATTTTTGTACCCAAAATTCACGGTGCCTATTGAGTTAATAAGCCATTTCAATAGCATAAAAGTCTCCATGATCATCCACGAAATCTTGATATCACTCTTTGAAGATATTTCAAAGCAGCCTAGAAGAAAGAAGAAAGCTTGAATAGAAAAACCGCAGTTTGAGATGCAACAGAGACTATTAGATCCTCTATATATAGAGAAAGATGAATGGGTAAAATTACAATTTACAAGCTAACACACATAAGGAAAAACTAACAGCTACCGCACACTGTATGTCATAGTTGTTATGGTATGAAATGAGAAAACTGCGGTTTTACTGACTGGTGACTATAAAAGATCACTTTAGTTATTATTCGCCTTTGGTTTCTGTTGGCGCTATTGTTACTTACGACTTGCGTGCTTGTCTCTCTCAACAAAAGTGGAAACCTAATTAGAGCAACAAATTACGCGTTAACACAGGGTGAAACCCTAGTTAAAGCAATTTACGTGTACTTGAGTCACAGCTGAAAATTCATTACATGCTCTACACCAGTCAAAATAAAGCTGAGTGTACCCTCACTTTACTTGAATGAGCAACTGAATAGCACTGTTCAATACTAATGCCTTGCTTAAAACTGTGGTCTTCTTTGAGCCATTTCCCAGAGAAAACAAAAATGCTTTTAAGAGAAAACGTTTAATGTGTCAAAATTTAAGCCAGATATTCTCTTCAACAATAAAACATGATTACTTATAACCACATGTGTAGTTGCATCTTTTCTGATGGCTACATCCAAGTAAATCTAAAGGCTATAAACTATCTTAACATTCAAGATTTAAGATAAACAAGATGTAAAGAACATGAAGAGTAAATATTAACACAAGCATATAACGTGGTTCGGCCATGAAGACCTACGTCCACGGGAAGAAGATGTATTCTTTATTGATTATAAGGTCTTACCCCTGAAAGAGCTACAAATATCACTCAGATTTCTTACTCTTTCTCTATCTAGATCTCTCTCAGGAATTCTCTATAGAAACACCATCTAATAATACATAAGGTTGTCCATCTCCTTCTATATGGACTGGTATTCATAAGAAAACTAAACTCGTGAAGGTCTTTCCTCGTCGAGCTGGTGAAGTTATCACACATCGTCTTCGTTGCTTCGGGCGGGTTCTATACTATCCTTCATGATGGCTTGCTGGATTTTCCTTCCAAACTATCTCGCTCTGCTCTCCATCGTGTAGCTCTTCCTTGGAGAACCTCGTGTTGCATCACCTCTAGGTTGTAGTATAGATCGTCCGAGCCTTCCCTCACGATGTAGATCCGCTCTTATCTCTTCATTAAATGCGGTCCACCTTTAGACTTGACCGTCTGAGCAGATTTGGATACTCATTATACGCTTCATTCATGTGACGTTTGTAGCAGGTGTCTCGATTCAGACGAAATCATCTTTTTACCGGATGATTCGGTGTTTCTACCATATCATCTCATCATGATACCATCTCTTGAGATGTTGACACGTGGTCATCGGGTGATTTACCCTCAAATTTTGCTCATTTTCTTTGCAACTTGCCAAGGGCACGATGGGAAGAAAACTTTGTAACCGTCCCGTCTTTTTTTCCACGTCAGAGATTTTCGCCACGTTTGCACTTTTACCTGTTGGATTTGAGGCACCGGTTGTTTATCTCTTGGTTTCCTATAAAATCTCTTGGGAGAAGAGAATTTCGTCTTTATTTCTTCTGTTCAGGATTCATAACTTTTTCATTATTTCTCTCCACTGTCTTTTGCTGTTTCTTTTTAACTTCTTGTCCCCTATAAAGAAGTTTAATATGTCTGGGAGAAACGCTCCTTCTCGACCTCAGAGATGGTAAGGTTCTTTTTCTTTATTCTGCTCACCGTTCTTCGTTTTCGTCGATGGTTTATGCCATTGTTATGGTTTCTATGGTCTTTGTGTGAATGTCAATGGTTCTTGCCATTGCTTCTTAACTGCAAAGTTACTGTGGAGGTTAACATTGCCGTCTTCGTCTCTGGTAGGCTTTTAAATATGTAGAAAATAAGAGCAAAAGAAAGCCTACATTGTTATACCGCAAGTGCACGGTGTCGGTTGTAGTTTGTGCAAGAACGGGTCGAATCCACAGGGACTAGGGTGTGTGATTGAAGATTTCCTAAGCTAATTCTCTAAGCTAAGCAGTGACAGTAAGTGACAGCGGCAGTGAGCCAAAGAAGCAAAGGCAATGAATAACAGTGAGCAATGAGCAGTGAGTTCTCTAAGTAAAACAGTGACAAAGAAGTAAAACACTAAGGTCTTGAATCCATCTTATACCTAGCTAGATAGTAGCAATTCTAGTTCATATTCTTGTCCCTAATGGAAAAAGGGGGAGGTTCATGCCTTCCTTAGTCCAGGGTATGCATTTGTGGGTGTGTAATGAGTTAGTTAGCTAAATCACCCCTAGCATTGAGTGTCTGGTTAAGGCACACTCAATCACAGGTAATGTTGCTTACTAAATTAACTAACTTCCCTAATTAAGTTAAACCTACAAGAGTATTAACTAAGACTTCACCACCTAACAGTGTAATAAGGTTTCATCTAAGCCTTAGCATGAGTGTTTAGAACATACTTAACATGAAGATACAAATAAACATAGAATTAAACTAAACATGAGATTAAATTGAAACTGAACATGAACTTAAAATTGGATTTACACAAAACACTAACAGTTGAGGGCACTGGCTAGTCCAGGCCTCATTGGTAGTGCTCTGGCTAACCCAGGCATGCCTCAATTCGTCACCCAAGCATTCAATTTATACATGCAAGCTCAAAAAAATCAAAAAAAGAAAAAAACCCCAAATCAGTGAAACTAGGGTTTCACCAAATACAAAATTCACTCACCTACTCTCTGATTTCTTCTTCTATTTCGTCGACCCATGCTTCCATATCTTCTTCTCTATCTTCCCATACCTTTGATTTCTTCTCTAACTAACCTATATCATCAACCCCTAAAACTAGGGTTTCAGAGAGAAAGAAAGATCGAGAGGTTGATGTAATAGGTAGGTAGAGTGATGGGTTTGGTTGTTATACGTGGTGGGTATGGTGGTGATTGAGGTGGAGTTGGTGGCGGAGCAAGTAGTAGTGATGGCGACAGTGCAGTGGAGTTGGTGGAGGCACTGTGAAGAAGAAGAAGGAGGAGACGAAGAAAACCCGATAGAATGAATTAGGTGTTGTTTGTTTTGGGAAAATATGTTAGGGTTCTAAGGTGTGTATCGGAAACATCAAGATTTGATGTCTTGCAAAGCTGAGCCATGGGATAACATCTTCTGGAACGGATCTAACGGCGATATGGAGACATATCATGAGCGACCGTTGGATGCAAAAATACAACGAAACTGACGGCTCAAGACCGAGTAAGGTGCTGTGGTGTGAAGCGGTTGTAGCAAATTTGATGTACTGGCGATGAAGCGACCGTTGGATTCAGATGAGGATCCAATCTGAAGGCTACAGGAGAAGTGGTTGTGAATTTGGGTTTTGGTGTTGGAGATAAGTTGGGCTTGGGGTAATTCCGAGCCCATTTCTTCTTTGAGATCAATTTCCTCCTAGTTGAGCCCATTTCTAGCCTTTTTGTCTTGCGCACAACATTCTTCACAGCTTCCTTGCGTAATTCTTCTAGGCTTCCACCACTTTTCTGCTCTTTTCGCTCCGTAATTCCTTCCAAACTTTATTTAGTACCTAAAAATGCAAAATTAATTAATAAAAAATATTTATTCTTGAAAACAAAGAAAATACAGAATATGGGATAAAATGTAGAATTGATGCACAAAAGATGAGTTAAATGCCAACAAAAAGGGATAAATATATACAATATTTGGCACTCATCAAATACCCCCAAACCTGAATTTTACTTGTCCTCAAGTAAAACAAAACTAAGGAAATCCTAACTATACCACTGTCGCTGGTCTCTCGAATGCATTTAGCGTATGCACTAAGCCTTTTAAACCACTAAGTGTCCCTAGTGGACCAGTTGAAGTCTCGTGAAGGTTTGCTTAGAACGTACCTACAAAGTTCTAGGTCAAAATATAAGCTCATATTCCATCAAACGTGACATGTGCAAAACAGTTTAAGCTCACAGCAAAATGGAGATGTCAATCTAGCTATCAAAGGCACAATCCTAGCACTGATAACAAATAAAGACATGTGATAAGAGTGTAAAGTGTATCTACACATGTGTAAAGAAAGATCTGAAGTTATGACTACTAATCACCAAGAGATAGTTTCTCAGGCTAAGAACTGAGGTCGAAATCTAGCTAGCTGTCCGGACTTTACGAGAATTGTGAATGAGTTGGAGGTATTTCACAATTTCTCGCGTTGTACATCAATGGCATACACCCTCCTTGCTTACAACAAAAACACAAAAGATGACTATTTACATGACTCTTATTTACATTGACAAATCTCTTTTTATTTTTGGAACAAGAGATGATGGAATTGATAAATACTTGAATTTTTTTTTTTTTTTTTTATTTTTTTTTGGTATTTTCTGATATTATTATTATTATTTTTTTCTGAATATATACATTTTTTTTTTTTTTTTTTTTTGAGAAGAAAATTTGATACATAACAATAAAGAAACAAAAGATTACATGACACTTTGCAAGAGGTAGCCCTTTTTGATGCACCCAGTTAAATTCGATGGTTGTTTTTCTTAATGTAACCTCCATCTTCTATCCCAACCAACCAAAGAACAAGCTAGTCCAGTTTCGTTCAGTATTCTAAAGTGATTGGCAATCGTAACTTCCTATCCAACACCTTGAAGATCGAGGCCATACATGTATTGGTAGATCGTGCGCGTGCAAATTTCTTATCACTATGTGAATTGTGCTAGAATCAGGGTGCCTAAATATCTAGACTAAGACTCCTAATAATAATACATATTTGCACAAGAGTCAACATTTCAAGGTAAATGAGCTCCATTTTTTAATTTTTTTTTGAATTTTGATTTTTCAATTTTTTTTTTTTTTTTTTTTTTTTTGGAATTTTTCAATTTTTTCAAAAAGAAGAAGGAGTTCGTTTTTAATTATAGCATATTATCGTGGCATCTACTCTATACCCCCAAACCTAAACTAAACATTGTCCTCAATGTTTCAAAATATGGAAAGAATTAAAATGCATCATATGGAAAGGGACATGCTGAGTAGAGTAAAAGGAGAGAGAATACCCGATTTCGGCGAAAGCAGAATTAAAACTCCGTTATTCAAGGCAAAACAATCCAACATATTTCAACCGAGATCATATTGGATTAGGAAATATATACAAAAGGAACAAAAGGGGTTTTTAAGAAAATTATCTACTGGATTATATACAAACAAAATTCACCATACACTAAAAGTCTAAAGAGTTGAGGATCAACCCAAAAGATGAAGTGTAGAGACAGAGGAAGTTTCAAAACACTGAAATTGGACTTAAATGGGAATGAGAGTGAAAAACCGAATGAATTACCTCTAAACCTAAATTGTTCAACAGGTTTACTTTTAAGCACAAAATCTAACAATTTTAGGGGTTCAGGATTCAAAAGGTCTAACTCATAATGGACTGTTTTCGGGATGGGCAAACATGCAATTTCCAACTGTGGCTCTTTAAAAGTGTTATATTTTGAAGCAAAATAGTCCAAGAGGACTTGGGAAGCACACAGTTCCAATCCTAGATTAGGAATTTTCAGAAAAATTGGTTTTACAATATTGGTACAAACCAAATCTAGGTTGGGTGGAAGGCCACCAAATTGTGACTTAGGTAGAAGAATAGGCATATCATTATCAATCAAATCAAAATCTTCTAACTCATCTACACGTCACATCATGCTCACAATCATCAATTCCGCAAGATCACAATCAGAATTATCAACATCATCAACAGATTTATTTTCATACATCGGCACATCAGGGGAAACATCACATGGAATACTAGAAGAAATATCATGCATTAAGGTCGGGGCAGAGAAGCCTAATGTATTTGAACCCAAAGGTTCCATAACATTTTCAGTATAGACATGTTCTTCTAACATAACATCATAATCATCATCATCATCATTATAGGCATTTTGCAATCTAGGATAATTTTCAATCCTAAGGTCGGAGCTATTACAAGAATAAAACTCTAATTCATGAGGATGACTCATATCATGTGGTGTTGTTCCTGTTTCCCTAACGGATTCCCATTGATGGGTTTTCTCTGCAATCTCAGCTAAAAAATTCCATGCATCATCCACAGATTTATCAATAAATTCACCATTACACATAGACTCAACCATGGTTCGAGATTTAAAGTCTAGTCCCTCATAGAGGATGACGACAAGTCTCCACTTCTCAATTCCATGGTGCGGACATTCACTCAACAAATCATTAAAACGTTCAAAATAGTGAAAAACAGTTTCCTCATCCAATTGGACAAAACAATTGATATTTTGACGAATAGCGATGGTCCTATGGTGTGGAAAAATTTTTTGGAAAAATTGATTAGTGAGTTGTTCCCAAGTGGTGATTGATTGTGGTCTCAAACCGTAAAACCATGTTTTGGCCCTTTCTTTTAAAGAAAATGTAAACAAACGCAATTTCAGAGAGTCTTCGGACATGTGATCAGGTTGCATAGTCCGACAAATTTGTTCAAACTCTCTTACATGAGTATAGGGGTTCTCAGAATCGAACCCTCGAAATATAGGAAGTATTTGTATCATGTTTGCATTTATTTTAAAAGGGTTATTGGTTTGAGGTAAGACAATACATGATAATGGAATTTGTATTGATGGATACATGTATTCATGGAGAGCACGAGGTTGGTCCATTTTGAAATGACACAAAGCCCACTATTTGGTTTTAAATGGGAAAATTTTAAAAAAAGAAAATTTGGTTTAAAATGGGAGCAAAAGAAATATTATTTTTTTTTTTTTTTTTTTTTATTTTTTTTTTTTTGGGTTGGGTTTTGAAGCCCAAATTTTAGTTTAAAAGAAACTACAAGCCTAACAAACAACTAAATTACAAGCCCAAATAAAGAAAGAAATAAAAATAAAACTAATTATTACAAACCCACAAAAAAAATAAAATAAAAATAAAACTAAAATTATTACAATCCCAAATAAAGAAAGAAATAAAATTAAAATAAAATTATTACAAGCCCACAGATTAAAAATGGAAGCCCACAGGTTGGGTTCTCTTAATGGGTTTAGGCTTACCTTTGAAGCACAGCCCAGCTGTTCAGTTTGGTTGCAGAAGCCCAGTTGGGCTTTTGATCATCCTAAGCTTTGGCTTTTCTGAGGCCCAGTTGGGCTTGGCTCAACTTGTTAGGCTTGGCAGCAACTTCAGCAGGCCCAGTTGGGCTTGTGATTTGCTACTGATTGGCTTGTGATTTTTTTTTTTTAGCAGCACAGTCCTGTTGGGCTTGGTCTTCAGCAGGCTCACCAGCTCAGGGCTTTGCAGCAGGAGCAGATCAACAGCAATAGCACCAGGCAGCCAGCAACAGCAGGAGCCACAACAGCTCAGGTTGGCAGCAGCACCAAGGGCAGATTCAGCAACAAAGGTGCAAATGGGCTAAGCAGTTCACAGCAGTGCACTAAAGCAACAGGCAAGAAGATGCTCTGATGCTGTGCAAGAACAGCAAGCAAACAACTAGATGAAGATGCAAACAGCAAGAATGCAAAGTAAACAGCAAATGATGCAAGTGCAGCTGCAAGCTAAGAGCAACAACAAGCAAATGAGCAAGGAAAGAAAAACAACAGAAGCTGTTAAGAACAGCTAGAACAGCAAGGGAAAATGATGCAAAGATGAAAAATTATGCAAGGATGAAAATGCAAGTTATGATGAGCTAGATGATTATACTAAATGCAAGATATGCAAGTGAAAGAAAGCAAGGAAAAACAGCAACCACACAATGCCAAGTCCCCGGCAACGGCGCCAAAAACTTGGTAGGCTTTTAAATATGTAGAAAATAAGAGCAAAAGAAAGCCTACATTGTTATACCGCAAGTGCACGGTGTCGGTTGTAGTTTGTGCAAGAACGGGTCGAATCCACAGGGACTAGGGTGTGTGATTGAAGATTTCCTAAGCTAATTCTCTAAGCTAAGCAGTGACAGTAAGTGACAGCGGCAGTGAGCCAAAGAAGCAAAGGCAATGAATAACAGTGAGCAATGAGCAGTGAGTTCTCTAAGTAAAACAGTGACAAAGAAGTAAAACACTAAGGTCTTGAATCCATCTTATACCTAGCTAGATAGTAGCAATTCTAGTTCATATTCTTGTCCCTAATGGAAAAAGGGGGAGGTTCATGCCTTCCTTAGTCCAGGGTATGCATTTGTGGGTGTGTAATGAGTTAATTAGCTAAATCACCCCTAGCATTGAGTGTCTGGTTAAGGCACACTCAATCACAGGTAATGTTGCTTACTAAATTAACTAACTTCCCTAATTAAGTTAAACCTACAAGAGTATTAACTAAGACTTCACCACCTAACAGTGTAATAAGGTTTCATCTAAGCCTTAGCATGAGTGTTTAGAACATACTTAACATGAAGATACAAATAAACATAGAATTAAACTAAACATGAGATTAAATTGAAACTGAACATGAACTTAAAATTGGATTTACACAAAACACTAACAGTTGAGGGCACTGGCTAGTCCAGGCCTCATTGGTAGTGCTCTGGCTAACCCAGGCATGCCTCAATTCGTCACCCAAGCATTCAATTTATACATGCAAGCTCAAAAAAATCAAAAAAAGAAAAAAACCCCAAATCAGTGAAACTAGGGTTTCACCAAATACAAAATTCACTCACCTACTCTCTGATTTCTTCTTTATTCGTCGACCCATGCTTCCATATCTTCTTCTCTATCTTCCCATACCTTTGATTTCTTCTCTAACTAACCTATATCATCAACCCCTAAAACTAGGGTTTCAGAGAGAAAGAAAGATCGAGAGGTTGATGTAATAGGTAGGTAGAGTGATGGGTTTGGTTGTTATACGTGGTGGGTATGGTGGTGATTGAGGTGGAGTTGGTGGCGGAGCAAGTAGTAGTGATGGCGACAGTGCAGTGGAGTTGGTGGAGGCACTGTGAAGAAGAAGAAGGAGGAGACGAAGAAAACCCGATAGAATGAATTAGGTGTTGTTTGTTTTGGGAAAATATGTTAGGGTTCTAAGGTGTGTATCGGAAACATCAAGATTTGATGTCTTGCAAAGCTGAGCCATGGGATAACATCTTCTGGAACGGATCTAACGGCGATATGGAGACATATCATGAGCGACCGTTGGATGCAAAAATACAACGAAACTGACGGCTCAAGACCGAGTAAGGTGCTGTGGTGTGAAGCGGTTGTAGCAAATTTGATGTACTGGCGATGAAGCGACCGTTGGATTCAGATGAGGATCCAATCTGAAGGCTACAGGAGAAGTGGTTGTGAATTTGGGTTTTGGTGTGGGAGATAAGTTGGGCTTGGGGTAATTCCGAGCCCATTTCTTCTTTGAGATCAATTTCCTCCTAGTTGAGCCCATTTCTAGCCTTTTTGTCTTGCGCACAACATTCTTCACAGCTTCCTTGCGTAATTCTTCTAGGCTTCCACCACTTTTCTGCTCTTTTCGCTCCGTAATTCCTTCCAAACTTTATTTAGTACCTAAAAATGCAAAATTAATTAATAAAAAATATTTATTCTTGAAAAAAAGAAAATACAGAATATGGGATAAAATGTAGAATTGATGCACAAAAGATGAGTTAAATGCCAACAAAAAGGGATAAATATATACAATATTTGGCACTCATCAAATACCCCCAAACCTGAATTTTACTTGTCCTCAAGTAAAACAAAACTAAGGAAATCCTAACTATACCACTGTCGCTGGTCTCTCGAATGCATTTAGCGTATGCACTAAGCCTTTTAAACCACTAAGTGTCCCTAGTGGACGAGTTGAAGTCTCGTGAAGGTTTAGACGTACCTACAAACCTAGGTCAAAATATAAGCTCATATTCCATCAAACGTGACATGTGCAAAACAGTTTAAGCTCACAGCAAAATGGAGATGTCAATCTAGCTATCGAAGGCACAATCCTAGCACTGATAACAAATAAAGACATGTGATAAGAGTGTAAAGTGTATCTACACATGTGTAAAGAAAGATCTGAAGTTATGACTACTAATCACCAAGAGATAGTTTCTCAGGCTAAGAACTGAGGTCGAAATCTAGCTAGCTGTCCGGACTTTACGAGAATTGTGAATGAGTTGGAGGTATTTCACAATTCTCGCGTTGTACATCAATGGCATACACCCTCCTTGCTTACAACAAAAACACAAAAGATGACTATTTACATGACTCTTATTTACATTGACAATCTCTTTTTATTTTTGGAACAAGAGATGATGGAATTGATAAATACTTGATTTTTTTTTTTTTTTTTTTTTTTTTTTTTTTTTTTTTTTTTTTTTTTTCTGATATTATTTTTTTTTTTTTTTTTTTTTTTTTTTTTTTTTTTTTGAGAAGAAAATTTGATACATACAAAAGAAACAAAAGATTACATGACACTTTGCAAGAGGTAGCCCTTTTTGATGCACCCAGTTAAATTCGATGGTTGTTTTCTTAATGTAACCTCCATCTTCTATCCCAACCAACCAAAGAACAAGCTAGTCAAGTTTCGTTCAGTATTCTAAAGTGATTGGCAATCGTAACTTCCTATCCAACACCTTGAAGATCGAGGCCATACATGTATTGGTAGATCGTGCGCGTGCAAATTTCTTATCACTATGTGAATTGTGCTAGAATCAGGGTGCCTAAATATCTAGACTAAGACTCCTAATAAAATACATATTTGCACAAGAGTCAACATTTCAAGGTAAATGAGCTCCATTTTTATTTTTTTTGAATTTTTTTTTCAATTTTTTTTTTTTTTTTTTTTTTTTGGAATTTTTCAATTTTTTCAAAAAGAAGAAGGAGTTCGTTTTAATTATAGCATATTATCGTGGTATCTACTCTATACCCCCAAACCTAAACTAAACATTGTCCTCAATGTTTCAAAATATGGAAAGAATTAAAATGCAACATATGGAAAGGGACATGCTGAGTAGAGTAAAAGGAGAGAGAATACCCGATTTCGGCGAAAGCAGAATTAAAACTCCGTTATTCAAGGCAAAAATCCAACATATTTCAACCAGCGAGATCATATTGGATTAGAAATATATACAAAAGGAACAAAAGGGTTTTTAAGAAATTTTATCTACTGGATTATATAAAAAAATTCACCATACACTAAAAGTCTAAAGAGTTGAGGATCAACCCAAAAAAAAGTGTAGAGACAGGAAGTTTCAAAACACTAAAATTGGACTTAAATGGGAATGAGAGTGAAAAACCGAATGAATTACCTCTAAACCTAAATTGTTCAACAGGTTTACTTTTAAGCACAAAATCTAACAATTTTAGGGGTTCAGGATTCAAAAGGTCTAACTCATAATGGACTGTTTTCGGGATGGGCAAACATGCAATTTCCAACTGTGGCTCTTTAAAAGTGTTATATTTTGAAGCAAAATAGTCCAAGAGGACTTGGGAAGCACACAGTTCCAATCCTAGATTAGGAATTTTCAGAAAAATTGGTTTTACAATATTGGTACAAACCAAATCTAGGTTGGGTGGAAGGCCACCAAATTGTGACTTAGGTAGAAGAATAGGCATATCATTATCAATCAAATCAAAATCTTCTAACTCATCTGCACACGTCACATCATGCTCACAATCATCAATCATATCCGCAAGATCACAATCAGAATTATCAACATCATCAACAGATTTATTTTCATACATCGGCACATCAGGGGAAACATCACATGGAATACTAGAAGAAATATCATGCATTAAGGTCGGGGCAGAGAAGCCTAATGTATTTGAACCCAAAGGTTACATAACATTTTCAGTATAGACATGTTCTTCTAACATAACATACGCATGCGAGAGTGCGCTCGGCGAAGCCAAGAAAAGGTCACTGATCACGATTTGAACGAGTTCATCCCAGAGCAAAGAGATTTGTATACGCATGCGACCTTCGTGGAGAACTATTGGTGTCAACAATCCGACACTTTTGAAGACTTTGGGGTGGGTATTTCTGATGGTTCTTGGCCATCTAATGCCCCGGTGATTGAAGAGAATGTTATTTATGTCGATATTGATGCTTTCTTTGGTGAGGTTGAGATGGTGGATCTTGGGGATGCATTTTTCGATGATCTTGACCAAACCTTGTTGGATGATCCCATCAATCCTGGTAGCACTGCTATGTTATCGGATGCGAGGATGCCCCATGCGAGTAATCTCGCTGACTAGGGTGTTACTCCTGATGTAGGTTCTCGGGCTGGCGGTGGTGTCAGTACTTGCGTGCCGAGTACTTTTGTTAGTGGTTTTCCTCCTTCTCCAGTGGTTCCTTCTAGTTCTTCTACCTCCATATTTGGTGGTGAGTCCGAGGCGATGAAGATGTTTTGCTCGGAGCAGTATGCTAAGCTGAGCGAGGACGAGCAGGCTCGTTTCTTATCTTCTCTGCCTAAGTCCTCTCAGCATCATCTTGTGCAAGCGGTATGTGTTAAAATCTTGGATATTTGTTGTAATAGTCCATTTAGTATGTTGCTGCTCCAATTAAAGGTTTATCTAACTAGTGATATTTTTCATTTTGCTAGAGCAACAATATGAGCGTTGGCATGTTGTTCGAAACTCGTGTTGCTAGGAAGCGAATCAGGACGGTAGAGCATGAGAACCAGAATCTTCACCGTGTTGTGGAAATGGCCAAGCAGAAAGCCTTGTCTTTTCGTCAGGATAAGAAGGAGTTGGAAGGTATTAATGTTCTCCTTTGTCCAAATTCTTCGACTTCATATTAGGTTTTAGAGTTCTGTATTAGTCCCTTTATTGGTAGTTACCGTCAAACTTTTGGAAAATAAGATAAATAATAATGGCCGTAGGACATGCTAGGGAAATTTGCAATCTGAAGATCGATGTGAGTTCTTTTCAGTGAAAGAATGATTCCTTGAGAGATGAAAATGATTAATTTCGGCAAGATGTGGAAGTTAATCGAGATCGGATTGTTGAACTTCGTGCGATGTTAGACAAAGCTAAGAAAACTGATGTGGCTCGTTCGGATGAGGTCAATCTTCTACGAGATCAAAAGGATGGATTGATTGAGTGGCAATCCGATCATCAACCTTTACTATTGCAGGAGGAATATGATAGAGAGGAATTGGCTCGTCTTAAGCGAGACTATGCTCAACTTGAGAGAGAGCATGGTAGGCACATGTTATCGTGTCCGGCTGGCGATGTTTCCATAACTCCTATGGAAGCACAAATTAGTGTTTTAGATAATCAAAAGTCCCAAGTGGAACAGACCTTAGCTTCTGTCTTGATTGAGCATGAAGGTTGCCTATTAGTGGCTTTGATTTTTCTCATCACTTGGGTTTGTTCAGTAATGCGATATTGAGTATCTATTTTTTCTTGCAGAGGCCTGTAAGCGCAATGCAAAGTTGGAGAAGCAATTAGAGGAAGTGAAGGCAACAAGGAAAGGTCTTTATGAAGAGCTCAACGAATTGGTGAACAGTCACGAGGATGAGATGGAGGTTGAACGTGTTGATAAGAATCAGAAGTTGCACGACCTTCGTGCTGAGGACAAGGTCCTTATAACCGAGGCTTGCAAGGCCTCCGTCCTTCGTGAGCGTCAAAGGTTCGTTGCTGCTGCTTCCAATATGGTGGTTCCTTCTCAACCCGTCGAGCGCGTGTTGATGGTGGATTTTCAACAAAGGTCAAAATCGTACAATCCTCATACTGCATGTTTCTGACGCAGCTTTCAGGCATGTGACGATTCATATTTTACGATCCATGATAAACATGTTTCTCGAAAATCCTCCACTAGCTGAGCGTTTGACACCTTGCATTTCATCATGACCTCTATGTAGAATAACATAATTGGGTGGTTCTCCGTAAGATTGAGGACTTAACTCCTTCAGGACGTCGACGATACTCACTGTTCCCTGACTACATGAGAGATACATACCTCTATATAGAAGAACAATTAGGCGGTTCTCTGTAAGATTGAGAGAAATAACGCCTTCAGGACGTCGGCAACACTCGTTGTTTCTTGACTATGCACCTTTCATAACGGGTATGACACTTTAACTGGATAATATCCCTTCTGCAATAGATTAATTATATCGTGACATTCACCACTGAATTCCCAGAAGATAATCTACTTTATTTCATTACTCAGATTTCATGATCGAATCCACAGATGATCTCATGGAATGGTAATGGATAATTTCATTACTCCGATTTCATGATCGAATCCACAGCTGATCTCATGGAATGGTAATGGATAATCCCATTACTACGATTTCATGATCGAATCCAAGGCTGATTTCATGGAATGGCAATAATTACTTTCATTACTCCGATAATCCACGATCCCATGGAATGGTAATACTCGTTTTATTATTCTGAATTCATGGTTGAATCCACAGCTCATCCTATGGATTAATAATAAATAACTACTCACTTTTATTCCTCAGTTTTATTAATCATTCTGCACTGAATCTCATAAATTAGTAATAAATACTCAACAATCGGGCATCTGGACTACCACTGAGTAAGCCTCATAAAATGGTGCAAGTGTACTCGACAATGATGCACGAACGAGCACCCAAATGCACGAACGAGCATCCGAAAATATGTACAAATGAGGATTTCTAAACGAAATAGGAGAGAGAAAATAATAACATTAAAATAATAAAGAGGCGCCCATGGGCCGGGCCCACCGGCCGACAGGCCGTGCGTTAGCCGTGGCCGGTCCCATGCCTCTTCAATTGTTTTTCCTTATTTTTGTTATTTTCATGAACTCATGAAAACTCCTTCATTCTAGCAACTTTCCTTGTTTGAGCAAAACTCACGGTTTCTTCATATTTTCATGGTTTCATGAGAAAAAATAATATAAAATAGGGAAAGGTATGAGGGACCAGGCAACCTAGCCGGACGGCCATGCCCTGGCCGTGGCCGGTCCCACACCTTGCAATCCCTTGTCCTTTCATAATTATTATTTCCCTAATCTCATGAAACTTCTCTGTTTCAACAAAACTCATGGTTTCTCCATAGTTTCATGAAAAATAATAATATAAAATAGGAAAAGGTGTTGCGGGACCGAGCTACCTGGCTTGCCCGTGGACGGTCCCACACCTTACAATCCCTGATTTCTTATAATTATTATTTCTCTCATCTCATGAAACTCCTCAGTTTGAGCAAAAATCATGGTTTCCTCATATTTTCTCAAATATTACTCAAACCATGAAAAAGCCAAAAAGTCAAATGGTCACATAACCGACTAGGCTACTCACACCAAATATTAAAATATCATTATTTTAATATTTTCCGAATTTTGATCAAACAAGCAAAGTTCTACTTGCTCATTCAAGCAAAGCCAAGAATTTCAGTCAAAGATCGAACTCTTCTGAAAATCCGAGATATTGCTCAAACGCACATCAGAAAATAATAAACTGTGATGGTACTAAAGACCAATATCGAAGGATCAATCAATTTCCAATCAACAACCAAAGGTTGGATTTCACAATTAATCGATACAAACGCACAACATGTGATAGTACGGAATAGAAATAACACAGACACCAGAAATTTTGTTAATGAGGAAACCGCAAATGCAAAAAAAACCCCGGGACCTAGTCCAGATTGAACACCACACTGTATTAAGCCTCTACAGACACCAGCCTACTACAAATTAACTTCGGTTTGGACTGTAGTTGAACCCTAATCAATATCACACTGATTCAAGGTACAGTTGCGCTCCTTAGGTCTCTGATCCCAGTAGGATACTACGCAGTTGATTCCCTTAGCTGATATCACCCACAACCAAGAGTTTCTACGACCCAAATTCGAATACTTTAATAAACAAATCTGTATCACACAGAAAAGTCTACGGTGATAGATAAATCTGTCTCCCACGGATAAACCTATAAGTTTTATTCTGTCTTTTGATAAAATCAAGGTGAACAGGAACCAATCGATAACCCCGACTTATATTACCGAAGAACATCCTAGAATTATCAATCACCTCATAATAATCTAAATCGTATGGTAGCGAAAATAGATATTGCGGAATCACAAACGATGAGACGAAGATGTTTGTGATTTCTTTTTATCTTGCCCTATCAGAGATATAATCTCAAGCCAATCTTACAATTGAACTCGTACGATAGAAAATGGCAAGATTAGATCGCTCAACTACAAGAGAAGTACTTTCGTCTAGCTTCAAAATCCCAATGAAGTCTTTAAGTCGCTAACCGACAGGGTCTCTAGAAGAAACTTACGGTTAAAAGAGAATCGACTCTAGAAAAACCAACTAGTATCACACAGGAGGTGTGGGGATTAGTTTTTTCTAGTTTCTAGACGTCTTCTTTATATAGTTTTCAAATCATAGTTTGCAATCCAAGTTACCTTGGTAACAAAGCATTCAATATTCAACGTTAGATGAAAAACCTGATTTATCCAAGCTAATATCTTTCAACTGTTAGATCGAAACTTAGCTTGTCATATACACATGAAATGTATTCATTTAGGTTTGAGTAACCATACCTAAACGTGTACACTTAGTTGGTTCACAAATAGTTAACCAATGGTTAGCCATATGAGCACTTTCATATTAACCGTATTGATCTTCTTCACAACTAGTTCAAATGACTCATAAGAACTAGTTCAAGAGTTTTTCAATTGCTTAGATCTTTATACATAGTCACAATTGAAACAAAATCGATTTGATTCACTTGAATCATTCATGAATAATATAGCCACGGTTTGCAAAGATTGTATTCCTTATTGATTTATTGTTTAAATTCATGAAACTACCGATTTGAGAGATATAACCGGCTTAGGTACGCGTACGGCTTCGTGTACCATAGCACCCGGACTTGAGTTTGAAAACTCAACAGAAATTTTCGGTTTGAAAACTTCCGTGGGTACGCGTACGGGTATGTTTACCTAAGTTGACTGGTTTTTCAGTTTGCAAACTTACAAACTCCAGCAGAAATTTTCGGTATGAAAACTTCCACCAGTACGTGTACCTAACTTGTCTCCTTCACCAATACCGCATGCACACATATGCACGCACTTGGTTTCCGTCACATGGATTTATACACTAATGTGGGAACACACTATATATGCTTATATCCATAGTTGGTTACGTAATCTAAACTCTACATTTTAATCATTACAACATTCTTTTATGATGTTATAATAGTCGTTAGACATAAAGAATCGACTATCGTCACCAAAGTTATTTTCAAGATTGAAACGTCATCATGACTTTCGTCACGGGTAAAGATGAAAATGGTTAAAGCAAAAGCTTACCAACACATATTTCGAGAAAAAGATAGGAAAGTAAACTCGGCTCGAAATAGCAAATGTGTATGTATGAAAACTATCATACTTATACGACTTTTGTCTCACGAGTAGGACATAGAGTAGATATACTTTTGAGTGACAGATGAGTTAAAGTCTCCACATACCTTTTGGTCGGATGAAGTTCCACTGGTTGCTTGAGTAGTTTTTCGTCTTCGTAAGATAACCGCCATGGATTCTGGATCTCAACTATTCCTAACTATCCTAGACCGAGACTTAGTCATAAGTAAACTAGAAATCAAGACATATAGTTCTGATCACTAACATTGACAAACATGCTTGAGATAGTAATGCATGCGAGTTAGACCGAGCAATGCTCTAACATTTTCAAAAGAGAGTTTATGAACCCTTAGTACATTGTCTGTCTTGGCGATGACTGTTAGTGGCTCTTCATAGATGGGAGTGAACTTTCCAGACTCGCGCTGGTATGGTGGGACCTCGCGCCATACTTTATCTCATGGGTTAGGTTGCCTCTGATGAACATGTTTGCTGTGTTTTCGCATTAGTTTCCGATGGTGGTTTTCCGCTCTTTATGGAATCATTTCTTGGTTTTCTCCGAGATCGCTTGGATTAGTTACCTTCGTATCCAATCTCGGGTTTATTTTCTTAGCCTCATTCTCCTTTACTAGGGTTAGTGCTCTGGCTGGTGCGGACGCTTCTTCGTAGCTGTTGGGAACGAGGGGAATCATCTCCATTTTTTTCTTTGGGTAGTCCGATATGTCCACAAGCATTGTATAAATGACTATGCCAGCTATCCTTCTGCTCGTCTAGCTTTAATTTTAGCATAGCGGCGATGGGTTGGTTCCTGGCTCGTGTTGAGCTATTGTGATCGGATGTTGAGGTTTCTATCCATCTTATAAAGTAGTCTGTAACCATGGACGGGTGTTATGGCTGTCTTGGACTCGCTTACGGTGGTCCGCCAATAATGATTTATTTCTTGGTCCATGGCCAATCGTCCAAGCTAGGTTTGAGGCCAGTCGTCGTAACCTGCCTTTTTCTTCCAAGTATTTGGTGTCTGATGCATGCTGGCTCCTTTGCACGATCTTGCAGGAGCTCATATGTATTGAATGTGTTAATATGGTGGGTTCGGCTATAACCCGAGTATCCATCTATTAGAGATAATAGTCCATGCCAAGAAGTTGTATCTATGAGTTAACAAGTGCTAGGGAGTGAGAATCTTTTCTCCTGGAAAGTATTATAGGCATCGGTATGCATTCATATTTTTCCGACTTCTTTAAGGGTCATCATCATACTGGCTCCAATCTCCTCCGCTATTGACTTCGCCGGTTAATCTGGCTGGCTCTCTCCGACATTGGAGAGACGCTTTGATTGCTATAAGGGTTTTATTTGTGATTCCAAGATGGGCACGTCATCCGAAGGGGGGATCCCCTCTGAGCTCCCTATCTCGCTTATTTTTACCATGTAGGTGACGATGTCAGCCTGGTTTTTAATGTTGTTGGTTTTCTTCGGTTTTTCCTTAAAGGAGTTCAATCTGTTCTCATTATTTATTACGTCCATGTTGTAACCGTACTTGGCCTCGCCTGAGTCACCTTTGATCTCGGCGATCCCATCTGGCGTTGGGAATCTCAGCCTTTGATGGTAGGTCGAGGCGACTCCCTTGATCCTATGGACCCAGTATCACCCGACAATAGCCGTACATGGGGAAATTAAATCCACTACACAAAAAGTGGTTAGGGTAAGGATCTTTCCTACCCGAATTTCTAGAGTGGCCTCGCCCTTCGGGAGTGTCGATGAGCCGCTAAAGCCAAATATGTTATAGGTTGACGGTATTAGGCATTCGTTTATAAGACCCATTTGCTTGAATGTTTCATAAACAAGATCTCCACAGAACTTCCTCCGTCTATGAGTATTTTAGGCATGTCCCAAGGAAGTGCAATGGGTTTATCCTCCTCTCCCTCGTGTTCGTGGATTGCTATAGCCATCGTGACCACTAGAGGATCGTTGTGGTTTCTTCGTCCATCAGGTGCTTCAGATGCCGAGAAGCATATAGGTATTTTCATCCATTCTTGCATGGGAGGTTCAATTGCTACGCTGAAAACCTCGTCGCCTTCGAAGTTGAATTTATGAATTCTTCCTGTGATATTTCCTTCATGCATGGGAGCTGTGACAGCTGAGTGGGAGATTGTATTGCATCCCAAGTACTGTGCTTCACGAGGAATTTCCATACGATGTATGGGTGCACCTTCGGCTGGTTGAATCGCTGGTTGCACGATGTACTCCTAAAGCTTGCCTTCGTCGATCATGTCATGCACCATTTTATTCAAGTCTATGCACGAGTCCGTCGTGTGACTATGGAATTGATGGAACTCACAAAACTCTGTTCTGTTTTTGGCCCGCTCGGGCTGCTGTCCCCTATTCCATAGATATATGATTTTATATTTTCCCTCGATCTTTTTGAAGATCTCAGATATGGAAGTGTTTAACATCGTGTAGACTGGGTCTACAAATTTTCCTTTCTTCGATTGGGCTTGGTCTATCCCTTTCCATCCTCAACTCTGATGTTTATCGAACTGGGTTGGTCCGTTGTTGTATCGTCCTGCTCCCCGGGCTGGTGCCTGAGGGTCCTGCGTTTCTACCATATTTACTCCTCTACTGTTTCCTTTCACCAGTTTTTCGTAAGTACCATCTTGGAGCTCTTCGAGGGCTATGTAGTCCTCTTATATTTCTCTCAATTTTCCCAGGTTGCGAGGCATGGTTTCGTACATGCGGAAAAAAATGGGATCTGTCTTTCTCGTACTGCTTTTGAACCCCAAGATCGCGTAGGCCTCTGGGACTCATCCGATCTCAGCACATAGCTTCCTCCACTGACCTACCAACTATCGGAGTGACTCATTTGGTCCTCGACTCATCTGGAATAACATGTCCACCTCTGGATTGACTCGATTGTTATGTATGTATGTTTCTAGAAACAACTCAGATAGGTGGTCAAATGACCTAACCGACGCCTTTGGTAAATTGTTGAACCACATTAGGGCTTCGTATTTTAGACTAGCGGGAAAGAACCTGCGCATCACTACGTCGTACTGGTTCCATTGGGTCAGTATCATTCGGTATGATCGGAGGTGCTCAATTGCATCGCCGGTACCTGTAGATGGGGTAGTGCATGTTGGAAGCGAACATTTCCTTGGAAATGGATGAACAACCAAACTCTTATACAAGGGGGATTCTCCTGCCTCTTGTACTACCTCTGCGAATTTCTTATTTTCTTGCTTCCATGTGGCCTATCTGCACATTGCTTCGAGCTGACAGAGTCTGGATTGCAATTGGTCATCGTGATGTCTTGTTTCGTCCTTCTTCTTCCTTCCTCGCGCTATCTCGGAAAGAAAGAAGCTTCTGGTCCGCGATATATTGATCGCCCAGAGTCCTCATCCGATTTGTTGGTGTACGATACCATCTTGGAATGAGTCGACTTCGAGGTCTCCCCTCGTCTAGGGTTTGCAGCTGCGAGGTTCTCGGCCTCACAGTTGGTTTGAATTTCATCATTTTTATTCTTCTCTCATCTGTGCTTGGGATCAATGTCTGTTGATCCCTCGGACGGACTGTCCTCCTGGTTTAGATCGCCTCGGCTTCCCTTGGGAAAGAGATCCGTTGTTTCCTCATTCGAGGTGTCTGGGATAAGGACTCGTTCGCCGTCTTGTAAATTTTCAAATAGATTCTCCTCTTTGGGAGTTTCCTCAATTGTAGCGAGTGTCACATTTTTCATCACTTTACGCTTCAGCCTGCGGTTTCTCCATTCTAGCCTCATGTTACGTCTCTCTAATTTCTTCATTCTATCATCATGAGCACCTTGTGCTTTCAGGATAGCTGTGATGGTAGCATAGGCATCGTCGAGGGAAGAAGGATTATCATTCTTGGCCCAGTGTATGCTTTTTGCATTGGCAAACGGTTCAACCCTCCTGGTTGAGATATGTGGACATCATCACGTCTCTCGAAGGGGTTTCCCTCTTCTTCGGCCTCTCCTAGGATCACGTCGTTTTTCATAGCTTCGCCTGGCTCCATGTCATCGAATCCCTCTGGCTGGGTTCCACCGTTTTCACCTTGGCTCGTGTGAGAAGATCGCCGTGTCACCATTGCCTTACCTGCAATATATGCAATAATACTTAATTTGTCTCTTCTACCAAAAAAGTGGGATCCTAGATTTGCAGGTCACGTGCAATTACTAAATCATAGTTCAGATTAGACAGTTTAGTACAGGAAGACTTTGCAGTAAATTTTGGAGACCTGTGAAAATGTCAAAACATTCCCTACTTGCATGAGGTTTTAGTGATGGAAAAAAGGCGTTTTGTTTGTCTCCCTTTTCGATAAAAACTCCTCCTTCTGCACGTCGTACCTTGCTAGGAAAAATAAAATAATGACGATTGAGCATATCTTTCCATTTTAGGAAATATTTCTCATCGTCTTTAAACTTTTGGTTTTGAAGAGAACTTTGAGTCTGATGAATGATTATGTACTCATTAACCCTTCCTCTTGACTTAGAGTTAGATTTCTAAGAATAATTTTGTGAATTATCTTGAGTTCTTTTGAAGATGAAGAACATTATGAATTGTTCGTCTTTTCAACTTTCATATGAAGATATTTCCCCCTATGAAGTCTACTTATTATATCTCTTCCCAGCTCTTTCATGGATGAAATCGTTTTCGCGCCGAAGTGTTTAAACTCCATTTTCACTCCGATCTTCAACTCTCCTGAGCATCTTGAGGAAGATAAAGAAAATCGTAAAGGAACGAAAAACCTTAGGAAAAATTAGTAAAAACATGTAGATCTGTTGATTCTGAGGGTCTTCTAGACTTCTCAGATCGTGTAGACCATATTTGAGTCCGAGCTCTACTCATAAATCTTAACAGAGTTCTACTTAGTGGTATGAAAACCATTTCTCTCATGAAGATTATGAAAATGATATAGAGGTGTGATTAGGGAGGTAGATTAAATCTTCATACCTCCCTGTTTCTAACACCAAAATGTAGTTGCATCTTTTCTGATGGCTCCACCCAAGTAAATCTAAAGGCTATAAACTATCTTAACATTCAAGATTCAATATAAACAAGATGTACAGAACATGAAGAGTAAAGATTAACACAAGCAGATAACGTGGTTCGGCCATGAAGACCCACGTCCACGGGAAGAAGATGTATTATTTACTAATTATAAGGTCTTACCCTTGAAAGAGCTACAAATATCACTCAGATTTCTTACTCTTTCTCTATCTATATCTCTCTCATGAATTCTCTGTAGAAAGACCATCTAATAATACATAAGTTGTCCATCTCCTTCTACATGGACTGGTATCTATAAGAAAACTAAACTCGTGAAGGTCTGGCCTCGTCGAGCTGGTGGATTTGTTACACATCGTCTTTGTTTCTTCGGGCGAGTTCTATACTATCCCGAACTATCTCGCTCTGCTAGCCATCGTGTAGCTCTTCCTTGGATAACCTCGTGCTGCATCACCTCTAGGTTATAGTATAGATCGTCCGAGCCTTCCCTCACGATGTAGATCCGCTCTTATCTCTTCATTAAATGCGGTCCTCCTTTTTAGACTTGACCGTCTGAGCAGATTAGACTACTCCTTACACGCGTCACTCATGTGATGTTTGTAGCAGGTGTCTTGATTCAGACGAAATCACCATTTTGCCAGATGATTCGGTGCTTCTACCCTATCATCTCATCATGATACTATTTTTTGAGATGTTGACGCGTGGCCATCGGGTGAAAAGAGGACCAGGAAGTAATACTTTCCACAAAGAATTGAAGGATGTTTTGATCAACATACACTTGCACGGGATACACATTTAAACAACTCAGCTCTCCCCTTTGACTTTTGCAAGATTCCGTTAGTTCCGGTTCAAATACCAGAGGGGAAACTCGGGCTAATGCAAACTTTTTCCGGTTCAAGATTCGTTGTGGCTAATGCAAACAATACTATTCCTCATCCCTGTACCTCCATCTTATCATCCATGTACCTCCATCTTATAATTATTCTCATCCAGCTAATATGAAATACATGCATCAAATATGGTAAGTCGTGTATATCATTTACAATTACACTTTAGAGATCCAAGAAAATTGAACGGAGCTATCACATGCAAGAGTACACAACAACAAAATTAACATACACTTGTAAGTTTTCATATTTCACAAACATTTAGGTACATTTTTATGTTAGCAATATGACAACTTAAAAGTCTGCACTCAGACGCGATGATTGCACTAGTTTTAGATTGCATAAAGTAATAGATTTTGAATACCCAAAACACCTAACCAACTAGCATCACATTTCTCTTCAAAGTGAAGTGTGCGCTTTTGAGACTATCCGAGTGCCTGGCTCCCCTTTGACAATATAATTTTCATGAACTTCGTTGTGTATCTAATTTATCTGCAAATATGCTATGACAATTATAATGAGCCAAATGAAGGTTATATTATTTTACCCGAGATGTCATTGCCGGCACTCCTTATTATATATGCAATAAAAACTAAACTATATTATAGTACTCGAGATGTCATTGCGGGGACTCCTTATTATATATGCAAGAAAAAACAAATTAGCCCATCACGACAAGGTTTACCGAACCTTGATTCCGCCCATGACAGTCCTCGTTCAACAGTCCACACCTCAGCTGTGTTGACGTGTTCTCATTTTGTTGCGTTTCTAGCTTCAAATAGCATTCTGCATAGACAAAGGAAAGATTCCATAGCATTTCTGACATCTGTCGACATGTGGAAATTTATTTACTAGCAGGCATATTTTATTAGTCCGACGGAGAGACTAGAATGTGCAACGCTATTGAACTTGTCGCCTTGAGGTTGAGGATATATATTGCTCTTAGATATGTTAGATCTAACTGGTCTAGTTTATATAAATCAACTCATTCTCCATATCCAAATTTCATCTAATTCTTTCTAAAGTTGTCATAGAGATGGAGGCAATTGCTGCAATAGATGATTCTGTATCTGTTGTTAAAAATAGTAGTACTGCCAACACCTGCACCAATACTTCTGATGAACGCTACCACGATGAGAAGAACAAGGAAGCACTCCAATTCATCGAGGAAGTTACAATTAATGCTGATAAAGTCCAAAATCAAGTTCTGACAGAAATCTTATCTCGTAATGCTCAAGTCGAGTACTTACAAAGACATGGTTTAGATGGATATACAGATCGGAAGACATTTAAGAGAGTCATGCCCGTGGTTAGCTACGAAGATGTTAAAACTGATATTGATCTGCTCATAGCTAAAGGTAACATTTCCTCAATTCTCTGCGCATCTCCTGTTTCTCAGTTTTTTCGTAGCACAGGAACTTCGTCTGGAGTGAGTAAATTAATGCCAACAACAGAAGAACAAGCTGAGAAATCATGGCACTTTTGGTGCCTCTTAATGCCAGTCTTAAATCAGCATATTTCTGATTTAAACAGAGGAAAGGCGATGCAAATATTTCTTGTAAGTCCGTGTATTCCGACACCAGGAGGATTGATATCGTCTGCAGCTTCTACAGGCCTCTTCAAAAGCTCCAATTTCAAAAATCTATTTAGTAATATTGATCCTTACCGCAACTACACTAGCCCTTTAGAAACCATTTTATGTGAAGATACTTATCAAAGTCTGTATTCTCAATTAGTTTGTGGCCTCTATCAGAACAATCAAGTTCTTCGAATAGCATTCATTTTCGCTTCGGGTTTTATCGAAGCCGTCAAGTGCTTACAGCAACACTGGACCCTTTTCTGTGATGACATCCGATTTGGAACTATAGCAGCAGACCACACCATAATCACCGACCCATTGGTGAAAAAAGCAGTCATGAAAATACTAGTCAAACCCAACCCCGAACTTGCTGATTTCATCGAGAATGAGTGTAGGAGAAATTCATCATGGGAAGGCATAGTATCTAGGTTATGGCCGAATGCTAAATGTGTCGACACTATCATTACTGGAACAATGTCTCATCATATCCCTAACATTGATTGTTATAGTAATGGACTCCCAATTGTTAGCACAATGTACGCGTGTTCAGAATGCTTCTTAGGTATAAACCTTAACCCTCTAACTAATCCACATGAAGTTTCTTACACCCTAATCCCTACAATGGCGTATTTTGAGTTCGTGCCAATAGTGGACGGAGACGACCATCAAAATGACAACTGCAACCAGGAGGAAGAACAGCATCATGAAGAACTAGTTGATCTTATCGATGTTGAGCTTGGACGTGAATATGAGCTTGTTGTTACCAATTATGCAGGTAACTTATATTCAACAACTTGGACTATAGATTATTTGATCATTTACTTACTGATTAGATGCATATGCACTTCTATATCATGTACAGGACTTTATCGGTATAAAGTTGGAGACGTGCTACGAGTCTCTGGGTTCAAGAACAATGCTCCTCAGTTCAATTTCATGAGGAGAAGAAGTGTAGTTCTAAGCATTGATATGGATAAGACAAACGAAATTGAGCTTCAAAACGCCGTGAAAAAAGCAGCTGACCATCTAATGATTTCCTCAAATGTGTCTCTTGTTGAGTACACTAGTTTTGCTGATACATCAACTAATCCAGGCCACTATGTACTCTACTGGGAACTTCAGTGCAACAATAACAATGCCGTAATTCCTCACACAGTGTTTGAGGAATGCTGTCTCATAATGGAACAATTCCTAGGTTATGAGTATCGTAATATGCGAGCTAACAAGAAATTAGTCGGACCCTTAGAGATAAAGATAGTCGAGACAGGAACGTTTGGTAAGCTCAAGGATCATGCAATCCACCAAGGTTCTTCAGTTACTCAATACAAAACACCTCGATGCATGAAACTCGGTCCCAAATTCGATCTCCTAAACTCTATGGTTCTTTCAAGCTCCTTCAGTCCGAGGTGCCCACAGCTATGAGTTCCCGTTGTTTCATATGAAAATGTATTTGCTTATATTTCTGGTTTGGGTAAAACATGTCAGCATGTTCTTTGTTGTCCTCGTGTGCGAAAATATGTGCTTCACGTGTACGAACAGCACGATCGCCTTGGTAGCTTCTCTTTCCACCCTCCTTTCGGTATTCACGAGCTATACTTTTAGTACGTTTTTTTTTTCTTTCTAACTCATCCGATCAGACTTATTACATCTGAATCTGACTCAACAATTATCAGGGAAAGGCCCCTAGTCTTCTACTTTTACGGTGCTCGTGTCTTATCTTCTTTTAGCACGAGTGCCGAAAACTATAGCCATGCTGGGTATGATGTTTATAAAGATAAGCACAACAAAATTAGGGTTTTATCTCTTCAACACACCCTATTTTTTTTGATCCTAAAAGCAAATTCATTACCAAAATAAAACAGATTACAGAAATGCATCCAGCTCTAAAGTTGTGCGGATACAGTTTGTTGGTGACATAGACCACACTTGATTACAACCATACTTCTTGGCATATTTGGCTAGTCCATCAGCCACTTCAGTTTTGATTACAACACACCCTAGAAACCTCAAGTTTTGTTACAGAAATTTTAATGGAGAGATTCCTCCCGAAAAAGAAATTTTAATGGAGAGACATACTATCTCGATTACCCAATGAGTCACTCTGGGAATGCAAGTTAGAATTTGACATAAATTAGCTTCATGAAACTAATCATTTTTCTAACAAGTTCTACAGAACAAGTTTCTTATGCATTCTTAATTCATATATTTGGTATACTTAAAAGAAGAAACTGACCAATGATAGAATGAACCCCAAAATTCAACATGCATACGGTATATCCACCTTATAAGAAATGCAACTTATTTCACAAACAATGACATTCAAAGAAAACACAAAATACTAAAGCCAGTGGCATTGCATAAAAACCCATATCAGGCGAAACACAAGTCAAGTATAGGAAGCAAAAATAGCAAGCTTTAGCGAATTTTCACCTTAAGAAGAAGGAGCCAGAGTAGGAAGCATTCCAGCTTTTCTGGCATAAGCGAAAATCCCACCAGCTTCAAAAACAGGACCAGCATCACCAATAGGCTTCAACTTATACTCCTAAGTAGTATGATTAATCAACAAACTCTCATTCAACTCAATCTAAATTCACAGACATACTATCTCGTTTACCCAATGAACTTGTCTCACAGTACCATCATCACTTTTTGCAAACCTCATATTCAGTTCATTACTATGACAACCAAACCGAGGCGTACACTTATTCCTTGTTCTTGCTGAGTTATACCTGCAATTCAAACTGCACAAGCACTGTATAGCAACAAATGTTGCAACTTTACTTCCCCATTCTCAGCTTCTTCTCCAATACCACCATCTTCAATTGTTAAACCTAAGAACACATCCAACAAAAACAATTCCAATTTCGATTCATCTATCTGGCAAACACAAATTCAGCTCAAACCCATTTTAAAAAAATCTTGAGATTCATCTCAGAAACACCACCAGAACATCAATCTTTTATATCAGTTCATTCTCTTCATAAAATCATTGAACCCCAACAAATTTGGAACAAAACCATCAAATTCAACTGCAACCTGCTTCTCAACTCTTCTTAAATCTCGGAAATCCATTAATAACATCAATCACAACAACTTCCCCTCTCTGAACTGGATCCAAACCCTAACTTCAAATTCATCAACAATAGTATTTTCATTCATCCTTGTTCATCATCAGAGACAACACTAGCAGCTCAGTTTCGTCCCTGTTTTGACAAAACATAAGATCCCATCTACAGTAATTCAACCATTATTAATCAGCGTCTCCATCGTCAAAATCAAAATCTATACTTACTAGAAACCGAAACCAAAATCGAAAACCTGAAACTCTATCTCAATCGCTTTAATCTTCATGAAATTACAGTTAAAAAAAGAAGAAGAAGATCTCTTGATGATGTTTATGAAGTTTCATTTCGAGATTTGGTTGAAGTCAAAAACCTAAATCTCGATTTCTAGATCTGTTGAAAATGAAACATACAAGATGTAAAAGATCTGCTTATAGTAGTGGTGGCGATGGAGATGGTGACGGTGGTGGGAGAGATGGAGATGGTGACGGTGGTGGGAGAGACGAAGCATTTTCTGAGATTTTGAGTTCAGGAAGAATGAACGAAGGTGGAAGGTTAAAAAAGGAAGTCAACAAATTGTGATTTTGTTTTGGACTTGTTTTTTACTTCTCGAGGGTGTTTGTGCAAAGCCCATGGATAATAGGGGTAATAATAACATTCCCACATATTTCTATTGCTCACTGTCGTCCATCCCAAACATGCTTCTCCAAGACAAACAGTAGATTTTGATCTCTCAAATGCTGCATGGAATGATAACCCAAAAGTTGCAAGAACGGCCGAAGTGCAAGTTGATGGATACTTTATTAGACACCATGATCTTATTACAAAGCAAGAGAACTACTTAAAAAAAAGAAACACAAAATTTCACAAGTACGTGACTAACTAATTTCCCTTAGCATAATCTTTTTTTTTTGGATCCGTCAATAGGAAAAAATTCATTGAAAAAAGGTACTTAAGGGAGGTACCTCAACCCAATAAATACAGCCGACACAAAAAAAGGAAACCGAATTTGGAATCGATCACCCAAAAAAGAACAAAGGACAAATAGCTAAGAGAGAATAATAAAAATAAATAAGCAACAAACTGTCTCATATCCAACTCATGACGGTCGATAGAAATACGAGTCCCATAAAGCCATCACCATGTTAGCCATCAAATCCAACATTTTAGTGTTTGACTCCGCCCAAAAATAAGCTTGAATCTTGATATCTCGAAATAGACTTTCTAAATTTCTCTTTTTTATGATTGAAGATTCTAAAATTCCTTTCTTTCCAAATGCACCACCATATTGCAACCGGTAAGTTGTTCCATATACGGTCAAGTCTTTCATCACCCCAATCATGACTCCAAGTTTTTATAGTTACGGAGATATTACTATCGTAATTCCAATTAGAGTTGCATCATTCGGAAAAATAATCCCACACTCTCTTTGTTCGCCAACAATCATAAAACAAATGGGTACTTGTTTCATCTTCTTGTTCGCAAAACCGACACACTCTATTCACATCCATGCCCCTACTAATAAGCTTGTCGGTCGTCAGCAATTTATCATGGTATAGAAGCCATACAAAAAAAGTTTACTTTATAAGTATAATAACGTCTCCAAATAATCTCACTTGGAAAGCTAATATCGCCTTGGTCACAAAGAGAATCAAACCCGCATTTAACCGTATAAGTGTCAACCGTATTGTTTCCATCCACCATCCAGAATCTAGAATCTAACACTCCTTCTTGAATACTCACCACTTCTAATAAAGAGTTGATGGATGCAATCTCCCTCGTTATGGCTTGAGTATATCTACTTCGAGATATGAACTTCCATTTGATGCCGTTACTTGTAATCTCATATAAACTAGCCACCACTTTACCTTTTGTTCTTGAAGCTTCAAAGGCTAATGGAAATCTATTGCATAAGACGACATTTCCAATCCAAAAGTCTTCCCAAAATCTAATTTCATTTCCCCCTCCGATCTTATATTTCACATGTTTGTTGAAATCCTCGAGCTCGTTATAAATATTGTACTACAAACTACATCCCTTTGGTCCTTTCGGTTGAAGAGTTTCCCAACCGGTTGATGTTTCTCCAAATTTTTCCACAATTATATTTCTCCAAAAAGCATTCTTTTCCATTCCAAATATCCACCACCACTTTTTGAGAAGCGCCAAGTTCATGTATTTAGATTTCCGTATTCCAAGACCACCACCTTCTCTAGATTTTACGATTATAGATCGCCCGACATTATGAATTCTTTTCTTGTTAGAATCATCATCCCAAAGAAAATTTCTTACTATCTTATCAATCTTGTTTGTAATGGAACATGGTGCAAGGAAGATTGATAAATAATAAATGCTAAAACACTTTTGATGAGAGTCAACTTACCTCCTCTTGATATCGTTCTCCCATTGCAAAAGGAAAGTCTCGAATAGCAAGATTCAATAATCTTCTCCCACTTTTGAGTGCCACTAACTTTATCACCCAAAGGAAGACCCAGATAAATACTTGGAAAATTTGACTTCTTACACCCCAACATATTTGCAAATTCATCAATGTCTTCATCAAGAGATACTCCAAACAAACAACTTTTAGCAAAGTTGATTTTTAATCCCGAGGTTAACTCAAAACATAAAAGAAAATACCGAAGAGAATCTACTTGTTCACGCTTTGCATCAAGAAAAACAATGGTATCATCGGCAAATTGAAGATGGTTAACTTTAGTTCCCTCGTTCTTCACCGAGAAACCCGAAATTTTACCAACTTCTTGTGCCTTACTCAACATATGACTCAAAACCTCTCCAACAATGGTAAAAAGCAAAGGAGAAAGAGGATCACCTTGACGAATACCCTTCTCACTACCAAAAAAACCATGAGTAGTACCATTCACAAGAACCGAAAATTTTGAATAAGATAAGCAATTCTTTATCCAAGCACGCCAAACGCCTCCAAAGCCCATTTTAAATAAGACTTCATTTAAAAATTTCCAATTCACATTATCAAACGCCTTCACAAAATCCAGTTTGCACACTAACCCCGGCAATTTTTGACGAAGTCTAGAATCCACACACTCATTTTCTATCAAAACTCCATCTAAAATTTGACTCCCTTTAATAAAGCTAGATTGAGTAGGAGAGATTAAAATAGGAAGATATACCTTTAGACGCTCCGCTAAAACTTTGGGAATAATTTTGTAAACGCTTCCTATGAGGCTAATAGTCCGAAAATCCTTCACCTCCTCGACACCAATCTTCTTAGGAATTAACGCTATAAAGTTGTTTTTAAGAGAAGTATCGAGGATGTTGTTATCATGGAACTTTGAAAACACCTTCATCAAGTCTTCTTTAGTGAATTCCCACCCAACGATATAAAATTTCATAGGAAAGTCGTCCGGACCCGAAGCTCTATCCACTCCCAAATCATGAATCGCTTTCTTCACCTCTTCTTCACTAAAAGGCCTCTCTAACCAAACTCTAGCATTCTCATCAATACTCTTTAAGCACATATTCTTAATTCTCGGTCTATGAGTTGATTCTTCCTTAAAAGCTACCTCAAAGTGATTTTCAATTCCTTCTTTGATCTCATCTTTATTACCGGTCCATATACCATTGATGCAAATATTATTGATGTTGTTTCTTGCTCTATTTCTTCTTATAATACGATGAAAATGCTTCGTATTTCTATCACCATCACGAATCGCGTTGACTCTAGATTTTTGACGAATGAAAGTTTCCTTGCGTCTATGAGCCTTTTCAAACTCAACTTTAGACGTCACGATTATGTCCTCTTCCACCTCGGTTAGAAGTCTATCATCACCAATATCATCCAAAACTTGCGTCTTTTCAAGAGCCGCATCGAAAGCCCGATCTACACTCCCAAAAACCTTTTTATTCCATATCTTCAATTTTTCTTTCAAGGCAATTAGTTTCTTTGAGAAACATGCGCTCGCGATACCTACAAAAGAAAAAGATTCCCACCACTCTTTCATTAAAGAAATGATGTTAGTATTTTCTAGCCACGCTAATTGAAAACGAAATGGGCAGGCACCCCAATCCGTCACAATAGAGCACAACTCAATGGGAAAGTGATCCAAAAAAGGTGTTGCATGCCGCCTAATGTTGAGATTTGGAAAATGCTCCTCCCAATTCAAGGAAAATAAAAACCGATCAATTCTACTCTTCTTGTTAGGCGGTCTACTCCATGTGTACTTCGCTGCGGAAATCGGACAATCCACAAGCTCATGATCATTGCATAATTCATCAAAATATTTCATAGAGCTAGATCTCCTACGACATCCCCTTCTTTCTCCCATCACTCTAATTTCATTTAAATCTCCACTGATACACTAAGGCAAACCATCCCAATAGCCGCGCAAAGTAGCCAACTCCATACAAAATACTTTCTTTTCATTTCCATTACAAGGACCATAAGCACCGGTAAGAACCCATCTAAAATTATCCTCCACATTGCGACAAGAAATACTAATTGTATAGATACCTTCTAGAAAATCAACCCTTAGCATAATCTTATTCTAGGATACTTTATTAGACACCATGGACATTAACATACAACAAGTGTTCCCGGAAAAAATTCCCTCATATATCCAAGGGTCACAACAGTGGTGTTTGCTAAACATTCCACAAGTACCACCCCATCCGTAACATGATGCACTAACAGAAGCTAGAAATAACGAAAACATCACAAACAACAAGAATATATAGTACATTTGCGGGGGTCTTCTTCTCCATTATCTCTTGTTAAGGCTTTTTTTTCCTTCAGATTTTGTTGGTTATTGAATAAATAATTTGCTACGACATATATACATTGGAAAATTTGTATTTCGATTTTTCAGGCAGGAAGTGATCCATTTTTTTCTTACTCAAGTACTGAGCGGGCTCGAATGCAGGATCTTAAAGGAGGCTCAGGTAGCACCCAAAGTAAGAGATTATGGAGCAGGTTTTGCTCGTTAATTAACTAGTCTATTGAATGATTTTGGTCCCTTACAGTTATAGGGGGAATAGCGGCAATTTTGAGCAGGAATTCAAAATGCCAGTCGATTAACAAATCGAGTTACGGTAGCATACACATTTTGGATAACAAAGGACTATAACTATAAGTTTAATTCACTTGGCAAATGCTGGACTATAAGTATAAGATAGGTTGGTCCATTTTGGAAGAGTTTGGTTCACCTATCAGCATGGAAAATGTATGTTGATACGTAACAATATTACATTTTACTTTTAGGTTATGGTTCCAGTTTTTATGCCCTTGCACTGATTTTTCCTTGTCGCGGTAGCTATTGATTTATGTTCATCTGTTTAGGATCGACATGCAAATTTTGAGCCATACGGCAGATTACTGTATTATTGTTACAGATATTATTTTCCCCCTAGGATGGTGGATAAATATGTGTTGTAGATATTAATTCAAAATATTTTGTATTAAATTTGTTCATTGATTTGGTCATTAGAAATTTAGTTTTTTAGGTAATGTTGGACGTGCGAAAAAGTGAAACAGGCGGTATATGGGTCTGATTCTATTTTTTAGGAATAGCTAGACTGTTTTATTTGGAGAACTAGGTCTTAAAGGCACGGGATGTTTTGTCTCTAATACGATATTGTTCACATTCTTCTTGCTTTATTTTTTTCGTGAGTAATTATTTTGATATTCAAATAGATTTTCGGCAGAAAAATAATGAGTTACTTGATCTTTTTATTTTTTACTTAAGCATGTTATTTTAATTTATTATCTTGTTCATGCCGTCAGACAAATATCGAACCACATGGTAGTGTTAAGGTAAAAGACTCGAAGAGTTTATTTTGGGTCATGGTCTTATAATGGTAGATTGAATCCTGAGATCTCTTTCCGTTTAAACAGCGGTAGACTATATAAAGTTTGGTATCTTACTCCGTGCATGAAAAATGATTGTTTAAGTTTTACGTGGTAAATATCTATATCATTTATTTCATACCATGATCTTATTACAAAGGAAAATACAGAGAAACGAAATGACCATAAGTAATGGAGTACTTGATGAGGAATATTATTCGACCATGATCTTATTGCATAAATCCACATTTTCCCCGAAAAATTCCATTGCACCACCAAGGGTCACAGCAGTGGTGTTGAAACATTCCACAGTTACCACCAAATCCGTGACATGATGATGCACTAACAGAGACTAGCAGAAAGACTGAAAATATCATAAACAACACAAAGCATACATTCATAGCGGTCTTCCTCTCCATTATCTCTTAATAACGATATTTTGAGTTGTGATTTTTGTCGGTAGAATGTTGAGGCTGCAACAATAAAATGCTGAAAGAATGATGTTAAAAATAAATTTCTGAAAAGCTTAAATAAGCACTCAGTGGAATCAGCAAACAGAGGACAGAGTCACTTGATCATCCAGCTTTCCTTAACACGATAGTTCACCGATACGCCTCAAAAATGAGTGATACTTGTACCCTGTGGTGAAGTCGTATCCAGGATAAAACTTTCCGTTGCAAATACTATAAACACTATAGCACTTGCCCACTCTTATCAACTCAACAACAATGGCACCGAAATAAAAACCACGCAGAGGGAGAAAGATGGAAAGAACAATGATAGTAGCTTCTTCTGGACACAAATTGTAATGATTCGAGTAGTTTATATAGGGGAGAAAAAACAGGTCGAATGGATGGGCATTTAGTGCGAATTAAAGAGAAAATAAATCAGAATTAAAGACAAAACTAATTTCGAATAAATTCAAGATTTTTCAACACGAAAATAAAACGTCCATGCACATTATGTCGACACAAGGAAATTTTGGAAAGAAATAATTCCCGGCTGGTCATATCCCCCACATTTAACACAAAATTTAATTTGAGTTTAGATATGTTAAGGAAATAATTCAAAAATATATTTTTCAAAATCTTTGTGCAACCACGAGCCTCAAGCCCAATCCTTAGTAAAAACAAATATTGTTTGCCCCACCCGTTAAGTAGTGGAGCTCTTCTTTAGTTATACCGTATGTGGGACTAAAGATCATTTTTCATTCACTCATAAAAAAAATGAGCAAATACTCATAGAGACTCAAACGTCCTAAATTTCATTCCCACCAAGACTATAAAACCAAAATAATAAAACTCATTTTCTCCAACATAGAATACATAGCTTGCAATGGCACACATATACATAGCCCGATTGGGCACAAGTGATTCATTTTTTTTGCCTTAGTCTATAATGCATGCGTTCAACCACATTAACGGCTTTAGTAGTAGTTCATTAATATATCTAACAAACATTAATCACGTAACTGGTAGCACGACATTCATTCATTATGGATGGTGATTGAGACGGCTGGAATATAAGAAACGACGACATCGGGGTTTGATATTCAAATAGATCGGTTCTACACTTGACGTGTATGTATTGCGCGCTTGCGTCGTAAACAAACACATAACCCAAAGGCCAAAGGTTACGGCCTTACTCCCAAAAGACACAAACTAACACTACAAAAAAGAAGGTCTCTAGGGACGGCCACTTTTAACAAAAAAACGTCCCAAGAGATTAGTTGTTGGGACACTCGGTTGTAGCCGTCCCTAGAATTGATTATTTGGGACGTGAGATTCTGGCCGCCACTATTGGTCATCTAATGGGGATGTTTTATTTTCAGCCATCCTAATAGATAGGATTTCAACGGTTGTGATTGGGTCATCAGTAATTTATTTATCTTATGCCTAAAAGCACAATATAATATTTTCCTTCTCTTTTTTTCTTGGTTATATCGTCGCTTCTTTCAGTTTATCTATCTTCACTTTCTGCTGAAAAAACTTCTTCTCGTTCGTGATTTTCCCCTGTGTGATCTCAAATTCGTTCGCAGTGAAGCACCAACAGCAATTTCTAACTTCATTCTCAGGTTAAATTTCTTTCTCTTTCTCTTTCAATCTTACGTTGATTTGATTTTAGGGGTTGTGAATTATGTTTTCAAAATCTCTAGGTTAAAGATTTGAAATAATCTCAATAACCATTTGGTATTTCATTCAATTGGTATTATAAAACATGATTCAAAAGTGGGAATGTAATTCATTCAAGTGACTACTAATACTAATTTAACCCTAGAAATCTCAATTGTTTTATTTTGTATTTTTGTTGTTTTTATTGGAATTATTTAGTGGGAAGAAATAATATAAGTGCGAATGGATTGTGTTAGCTAGTTTGAGCGAGCTGATGAGCTAATCAGATATTGGATACAAAACCAGTATAATCTCAGAATGTCACTCATTTGTGTGTTTGTCATGTTATCCACAAATGTAATTTTGATTATTCCATGCCAATAGAATAGATTGTTCAATCGAGCATGTGTGTCTGAAAGGTCCAATTCAATGATCTTGGTCTTACTTTGATTGATTGATTGATTATATTAACTGGCGCAATATATACAAACTCCTCTCTATAAAAGAAGTGGTAATTGATAGGGAAATTGACATTTGTTCCAATATACTAGAAAACAACGTAGACTTAAAGGTTGGCGGTCATGATCATTTCATCTATGTACAGTACTCACTGATTTAAGGTGTGTTGCGCCAGGTGCATATTGCTGGTGTTGGCGATTGGGTTCATTTCATCGCAGGATCATTTTCTGGCTTGCATGCTCATAATCATCCCTCGCTATTAACTTATAAAGGTAATGGAATTGTTAAATTTGCAAAGTTTAGTGTAACTATCAACAAGTAATTCTTACTAATTCATGTCTGTCTTGCGTTCACTTTCTGTTGGGTTTGTGGCATATGTGTGCGTGTGTGTGTGACTAGTTGTTTCCGTTAATCATAAATTTGTTCCTTAGTCAGTTTGTGTAAAACCATGGATAAGAGCTGGGTTCACAAGGCTCGGTGGGGTAAAGAGTATAAAGATGGCGTGAGGCTATTCTTGGACCATGCATTCGAGAAAGGGGTTGTGACTGAAGATAGTAAAATGAAATGTCCTTGCAGAAAGTGAAATAATGTTAATTACAAAGTTAGAAGAAAGTGCAATAATGTTAATTACAAAGTTAGAAGTGAAATTTTCAGTGACTTGATATTGCACGGTATGATGAGAAATTATACTACATGGTTTCATCATGGTGAGAGTTTAAGCTCAACGGTCTCATCAAGTATCGCACCACATGATACATGTTTTGAGGTCAGAAATAACAACGATGAACGACCAGGGGATGACATTTTTGGCATGTTGCTAGCCGTGTGTGGAATACCAATGCGTGATGATGAAGGTATGGATGATAGGGGTGACGGTGAAGGTATGGATAATGGGGATGGAGAAGTGAGTGGTTTACCAAGTAATTGTACAGCTTCTAGGTTTTATAAATTGCGCGAGGAGTCAAAGATACCATTGTATCCTAGCTGCGACAAAATGTCAGTGATGTCTTTTCTTGTCCGATTTTGGAACTATAAATGTGTTGGCGGGATGTCTGAGAAGTCATCCAAGGATATGCTTCAACTTATGAGGGATTCATTTCCTGATGATTGTAATTTGCCAGAAAATTTCACACAGTGCAAGAACATACTTTCAGAGTTAGGATTGACTTACAATAAGATTGATGCGTGTCCGAATTACTGCATTCTTTATTATAAGGAGTACGCCAAACTATCGAGATTGATTTACTTGGTCATCTGTTGCTACTGAACAATACGTATACCTTTATACTTTTAAGTTTTCTTTCGAGTCATCTGTTTTTTGCATTTGTAATTCGAATTGGCCTAACTTTTGATATTGATTTACTTTTAGGATCGAATGGTGAAAATACACAACCAGGCTAACCAACCTGGATCTGGAGTCGTTTTAGGTGGACAAAATGATGCATTTGAGGTTGTAATGGGACCAGATAGGCGTGGCCAGGTTCGTTGCTTTGGCAGCACTGTGAAGCCGAAACAATTTTGGGGCGAGTCATCATCATCAAGTAAAGTCGTTCAAATTGACAGAGGAAAATGCAATGCTCAAACGAAGGGTTGCAGAATTGGAGGCTCAAGTTGTAGTATTACCACCAAATCAAAACAACGAAGGACTCGAGGTATCGTACATCATTCACTTTTTTTTCTTGTACATGCAATTTCAGTGAATAGTGGAAATATTTTGGCAGAATGCAACTATTGATTGTTTCCATATTGAATTGATATGATTAACCTTAGACTCAGTGGTTATTTAGGTATGTATGAGATTCCGTGTTATCTAAGTCACTATCTCTTAGGCCACCTGACACAAAATTAGGTTCTCAACTATACCTTAAGCGTCATTGTTTAGGCTTCATGATGGTCTCTAAGAACTGGGGAGTAAGTATTGAATATGTGGAGTGGCTTAGCAACATGTGCTTTGTGACTTAAAGTCAGCCTATGACCCTATGTCTTAAATTTACCTTAATGCTCTGTGTTGTGTTAATTGACGAAAAAACAGTCTCCATTAGAATCTCATAACTGATTGTTGCCATTATTAATGTGTTGAGTTTTTTTTCTCTTTTCCTGGCTGATAAGAATGTAACTATCGAGTATCTATTGAGTAGATTTCTTTTTGTTGCAGGAAATGTGACATGGAAAGGTGCAGGAAGGGTTAGTTGCCATATTTTGACAGATGATAGACATATGATAAAATAGCACTCAAACGTCGCAGGCCGCTAATTGTAGTTAACAAATGAGACACCATTTACTGTAGAGATTATATGAACATCTAAACTTTTGCTTGTTTTTTGAGAATGGTTGGGTCTCTTTTGTAAACAAATAACTTGGTTTTTGAGTATCCTTACAAAAAAAAAGTCTTCTATGAGTTTGTCTTTGTTCTGTGGATGTATGGCATTTTAGTTGTCACTAGTTTTATGATGTATGGCATCTAATCCTATGAGGGGATGGAATTCTCCCAATTAAAGCAGGGGAACAGAGCTTCAATATTCAGATATTAGGGATGGTTTTTAAACCGTCCCCATTGTTCCAGTTTAATCTTGTTTTTCTGGCGGTTTAAAAACCGTCCCTAGAAGATGGAGCCGTCCCTAGAAGAATTAGCGGCGGACAAAAATAAACGTCCCTAGAAGATGGAGCCGTCCCTAGAAGTATTATTGGCGGCCAAAAAGAAACGTCCCTAGAAGATGAAGCCGTCCCTAATAGTACTACTGACGGCCACTCAGAACCGTCCCTAGAAGGCAAATCTGTCCCTAGTAGTATTAGTGACGGTGGATCTGGGGACGCAGCAACAAACGTCCCTAAAAGCTTTTTGGGACGGCTTTCAAGTTCTTGGGACGTTTTTCTGACCGTCCCTAGAAGCCTTCCGTTTTGTAGTGTAAGAATACCTCCTCTTAGCTTGAGACATTTGCCCCCTTCCTAAAATCTCCTTATTATCCTTATTTGGGCTACCATTCGATTTTATCCTGTGAAGTTCTCTTTCTCTTCTCTTCAAGTCACCCTCAGCATCACAAACTCTTTCGACTTCTATTGCAACCGGGGCCTTAAAAATCCTGTCGCTAGATCCCGTTTTGGTTCGATTAACAGAAACCTGCTTTCCTCAGTGAAAACACTATAAACCATGAAAGGGTTCGTTTTATGAGATTGTTGCGGCATTTCTTTCTTGAGTGGTGATCTCTTCCTCCCTTTAACCACAATTCACTGACCCATCAAACCATTTGCCTTCCCCTTTCCATAATCTGTTTCGGTGATCACTACACCAAATCAAGGATTTCCTTAGAGTTAATTTCCCTAACTAAGAAAAATGGTTACACATAGCCAGTTATATAATGTGTTAGTATTTTACCTAACGCTTTTAGTTCATTAGGAAACTTAAATAGGCTAACATATGCATTTCATTACAATTTTTTTTCCTAACTATTGACATTTTATACTTCATAATTACTTGTAATGTAGAGATTGTGTTATAATGTTTGCTAACCCTCTATATAACAGTTCATGTAGAGCTGTCAAACGGGCAAGCTAGGGTCAACCCGTCCCTAGCTTGACAAGCCATGGACGGGTTAGGGTCAGCCCTCGCCCTAGTACTATTCATGTACAAGCCAAAAAACCCAACCCTAGCCCTAGACGGGTTGGCTCTAACGGGTTTGGGTTGACTTGTTAAATGGGGTGGTTGAAACTAAAATCACTTAAATGTATAAAAAATTTAGTGGGCAGAGGGATCACTACTCCGTAATCCTAAATCAAATGAAATTTGGATTGTATTAAATCATTTAAGGAAATATGAACTTTGATTTCTAGCACAACACCCTAAATTTCTTAAATTTGTAACTTAAAATTCCTAAATTAGTAACTCACATGAAATTGACGGGTTGACGGGTAACCCGCGAGTTGACCCTAACCCGGCTTGTTTTTACTAGGGCTAGATATGACAACCCTAACCCGGCTTGTTTAGACAACAAGCCAAGCTAGGTCCAACCCGCGGGCCGGGTTAGAAATTGACAGCTCTAAGTTCAAGTGACTAATAAAGAGATAACATGTGTCTTGTTTTTCAAAATAGTCTAACTCATTTTCTACGTTAGGAATTCGTTAGATTTTAATAAAAAAATACTGGCACTTTCAGGTGATCCTCGCCTGAAGCCGGTCACCTGAGAATGCCAGTTCCGGTCACCTGGGAATTTCAGGCCATTCATATTTTCAAATTCAAATTTTGACACTGCAACTTACTGTAACCATTCTTATTTCTGAAACTACAATACATTCAGGAACAATTTACAGTGTAACCATTCACCAAATTGAATGGCTGAAACACATATAAGACATTCAGGTGTTAAAAAAATGATTTAGTTCATGTGCCATATACTAGACAGATGCTATACTGCTTTATATCTACTGGTATTCCAACATCATCAGTCGAAATTACCTCTACCCCTAGCTAAAAGATGTGCTCAGTGCTGGTGTTTCAATTGTACTTGCAAGAGGACTTCTTCATTGACATTGTGAACTGGTTCCTCTTGCTGGAGTTGTAATAATGCAAGGATTCAAAGCTTGGATTCAAAGCTTGATCGTGTATGGGGATCGGAATAGCACTAGGTGATGATGTTTCAGTACCTGCACAGTTGTTTTAAGAAGTTAGGTGTAGTCTTATCCTTATCTGATACAACATACACATAAAGATGGATATAAATACACTAGACTCTTCTCAGTGTTGTCAATCACCACATATATTCTCATAATGCATTCACACGAAACTAGAACACATATCAATGACTATTTCCTATAGTTCTTACAAGTTAATGTCGGCATGTAGGTAACACAATCACATAGATTTCATGAGTAATGGACTGTTGCTTACTGTTCTCATCTAAGTACCCAGCTTGTTCCCTCATTTTTTCCTACATTAGAACAAGTATTGATATATATTAGCATACAAAATACGTAACCCAGCATACAAAAACTCATGATACTTTCAAATTACTACACCATCTACTTACTATGTAACCCTTATGAGTTATCTGAACTGTCATCATCACTGGATTCTTGCTTCTTTGTTGCTGGTGCAAGGAGCAACTGGATGTTGCATCAATGGATTTTCTTTTTATCAATAAATCAACCAACCCAATAAAACCAATAAGAAAAATAGAACACTTTCAAATAACTATAGTTCTAATGAAAACTGAACTTATTATATATTACAAATGGTCCAGAAAAACTCACATCCTCAGAGCTTGAATCATCTGAACTATCATCATTACTTGATTCGTTTTCTTCTTGAAATTTCCATTCTTAGTTAAAGGAGCTGCAACCTTTTTAGATGTAGCAGCAGCTAGGAGACAAACTTTTCTTAAACATAACATCTTTTAAATGCAAAATAAACAAACCCACAAAAAGAAAAGGTACTCACTTTCTCGGAATCACTATCAAATCCGATTCAGAGCAGCAAGATTCTGGTTTTTCCTTCTTAGCTGCTACTTGTTTTGTAACATGAAACACAGGTTCCTGAAATAACATGTGGGACAAACTAGAAATTAAAAACTACACATACATTACTTCAAGCGTATAAATAACAGGGAAAGATTGCAGGACCTAGTTCTTACACATTTGCTTCTTCTTATGACCACCTTCTCAAATAATTTCCATCCTTTTAAGAATTGCAAGCACTTGGTCCTATTGAAAGTAAGTAATCTAAAAGGGAGAACTTAACTGACTCTTCCCTACAACTTTGAGCTAAATATCTGCTGGGTAATGCTTTTTGCTTTGCATCATGGTGAACCAGTAAGATCCACCTCTATTAGGACATGGTTTACAGCCTCAAACCTCTCAGACAATATTAAGATACAATCCATAAATTACTTGCTGCAAGTGGTCGGGTCCGGGGAAAGCGTTTAAAAATGATGCGATGGAAACGGGCCTACAGTAATACCGCAAGTGCACGGTCGTCAGTTGTAGCTCGTGCAAGTACGGGTCGATCCACAGAGATCGGGTGTGTTTCGGAAATGTGTCTAGCTAATTGGGTTCCTAAATTTGCTTTGGGCTTAGAAGCCCTTTGGAATTGTTGGGCTTAATGTACTATTGGGTTTGTTCTCAATAAAAGGAACTGAGCTTGGGCTCAGTTGGTCTTTGAAATGCAAATTGGGCTTTGGCCCTTGAGGTAAACTGAGCCTTGGACTCAATTGGTTTGGTCTTGGGCCTTTGAGTTTAGGCTTATGGAACAAGCCCACAGGTTGGTTGAACTGGGCTTTGAATTTTTTATGAGCTGGGCTTCAACTTTTAGTCCAAACCTGGGCTTGTAACTGTGGATTGGGCCTTAATCTTTTTGGAATGAGCTGAGCTTTGGGCTCAGTTGGGTTGGCCTTGGAAGGCTGCAGGAGTAGCAAGAACTGAGCTTGGCTTGGCAGAAGAAGAAGTGTCAGCAGCAACAGCCTGGCAGCAACCTTGGCAGGAGAAGAGAGCAATGCAGCAGTGGAAGATAGTGATGCAGCAGAAGCAAGAGGGGAGGCAGTACAGCAGCTGCAGGAGAAGCAGCAGCAGCAGCTGCAAGGGGAAGGAAAACAGCAGCACTGCACAGGAGAAGCAGCAGCAGTGCTGCAGGGCAGCAGAGGAGGAGCTGCACAGCAGTGCAGCAGCAACAGAGTTGCAGCAGCAGCTGCAACAGCACAGGGCAAGGAACAAAGCAACAGCAAAATAACACAAGATGCAAATGAAAATTACAGTGAACAAAACACAAAGAAGCAAAATGAAAATAACACAAAGGCAGTTAGCCTAAGGCAGGGGAAGAAGGTTAAGCTAACATGGAGCTGAACTAAAGCACTCTTTTAGAGTGGGAAGAGAGCTAGCTTGCTCATTGTCACTAGTGGGCACTAGTTTCTTCCCACTACTCAATTAACACTATGCAGCAAGGTTTACTCCATCTAACTGAACATGTATCACACTGAATTCTACCATCATTCTTTCACCCCTAGAATCAGTTGTCTTCTTACAGCACAACTGATCACAGATGCATTCATTCAAGTAGATATCATCAGTTCTATGACATTTAAGCACTACAATACAATTAACATAATCTGAACTAACAATGAACACATACAAACTTCTAAGACATTAACAGGAGACAAATGCAATTATAACATGAACATAAGCACAACAGGAATGTGAAACTGAACTGAACTGAAATGAGCATAACAAGTGAACTGAAATGAGCATAAGCTAACACATTAACAGAACTATGAACATAAGCATAACAAGTGAACTGAAATGAACACAACTGAAAATTAACAATTAACAGAACTTGGGAGTTCTGGATGTTGGCTACTCCAAGCATGGATTCTAACACAACCCATAGTCCCAATTTATACCCACAACACAATTTAGGTTCTACCCAATTTTTCACCCAAACTGACAGAGCTAGGGTTTGGTAATTTCTCACCTAATTTGATGTAGCCACATCAAATTGAACGCAACCCATGCTTTGTAATTGCTCCTACTCCATTTCTCATGCGCCAATTTCAACTCTAGCACACGTTAATCCATCAATCCATAACCTAGGGTTTAGGTTAGGTAATGAGTTGATGGGCTAAAGGGCTAGAATGATGGGGGAAGGTGTTCAATTATGTGTAGGATGATGACGGAGGTGGTATGGTGGTGTTTGGTGGCGGTGTGGTGGTGACAGTGGAGGTGAAGGAGATGGTGGCAGGACATGGTGTCTCTGCAGAGGGGTGGAGTGGAAGGGAAGGTCGACTGGTTGGGAGAAGGGGTTGTTTGGTTAGGTGGGTGGTGCTCGGTCACTAGGGTGTGAGGCGGATGTATCTAGTTTTGATGTTCTGTGACTCTGAGCTGCGAGATGCGAAGATGGTTGGTAGATCGGACGGTGATGCGGAGGCAAGCGATGAGAGACCGTTGGATTATATGATACAACAAAATGAACGGTACTTGATGGAGTTAGGTACTGTAGTGTTATGCGGAGATATCAAACTTTGATGCACAGCAAGGGAGCGACCGTTGGATTCAACTACCATCTAATCTGAAGGCTTGGAATTTCAGCGCTGTGCTGCTTGGCAGAGACATCAGATTTTGATGCTCAGCAAGAAGCGACCGTCGGATGCTTCTGAGAAATGATCTGATGGCTGAGAACGGAGGCGCTTTTGTGTGTAGAAAATGAGGTTGTGCGCACCATTCTTCGCGGCTTCCTTGCGTAATTTCTCCCGGCTTTTCACTACTTTTCTGCTCTTTTCGCTCCGCGACTCATCCGAACTTTATTTACTACCTAAAAATGCAAAATTAATTAATAAAAATATTTATTCTTGAAAACAATGAAAATACAGAATATGGGATAAAATGTAGAATTAACGCATAAAAGATGAGTTAAAATGCCAACAAAAAGGGATAAATATATACAATATTTGGCACTCATCAAATACCCCCAAACCTGAATTTTACTTGTCCTCAAGTAAAACAAAACTAAGGAAATCCTAACTATACCACTGTCGCTGGTCTCTCGAATGCATTTAGCGTATGCACTAAGCCTTTTAAACCACTAAGTGTCCCTAGTGGACGAGTCGAAGTCTCGTGAAGGTTTACCAGAGGTGTGCCTACAAAACCTAAGGACAAAATATAAGCTCAGATTCCATCAAACGTGACATGTGCAAAACAGTCAAAGCTCACAGCAAAATGGAGATGTCAATCTAGCTATCAAGGCACAATCCTAGCACTGATAACAAATAAGGACATGTGATAAGAGTGTAAAGTGTATCTACACATGTGTAAAGAAAGATCTGAAGTCATGACTACTAATCACCAAGAGATAGTTTCTCAGGCTAAGAACTGAGGTCGAAATCTAGCTAGCTGTCCGGACTTTACGAGAATTGTGAGTGAGTTGGAGGTATTTCACAATTTCTCGCGTTGTACATCAATGGCATACACCCTCCTTACTTATTACAACAAAACAACAAAAATAACTCTTTACATGACTCTTATTTACATTGACTACTCTCTTTTATTTTTGGGACAAGAGAGGATGGAATCGATAAATACTTGATTTTTTTGGTATTTTTCTGATATATTTTTTTCTGAATATATACATCGTTTTTTTTTTTTTTTTTTTTTTTTTTTTTTTTAAACACTGTGAGGGAACACTTTTGATATATATACAAAAGGAATAAAAAATTACATGACACTTTGCAAGAGGTAGCCCTTTTTGATGCACCCAGTTAAATTCGATGGTTGTTTTCTTAATGTAACCTCCATCTTCTATCCCAACCAACAAAGAACAAGCTAGTCCAGTTTCGTTCAGTATTCTAAAGTGATTGGCAATCGTAACTTCCTATCCAACACCTTGAAGATCGAGGCCATACATGTATTGGTAGATCGTGCGCGTGCAAATTTCTTATCACTATGTGAATTGTGCTAGAATCAGGGTGCCTAAATATCTAGACTAAGACTCCTAATAAAAATACATATTTGCACAAGAGTCAACATTTCAAGGTAAATGAGCTCCATTTTTATGATTTTTTTCAATTTTTAATTTTTTTTTGAATTTTTGATTTTTCAATTTTTTTTTTTTTTTTTTTTTTTTTTGGAATTTTTCAATTTTTTCAAAAAGAAGAAGGAGTTTTGTTTTCAATTATAGCATATTATCGTGGTATCTACTCTATACCCCCAAACCTAAACTAAACATTGTCCTCAATGTTTCAAAATATGGAAAGAATTAAAATGCAACATATGGAAAGGGACATGCTGAGTAGAGTAAAAGGAGAGAGAATACCCGATTTCGGCGAAAGCAGAATTAAAACTCCGTTATTCAAGGCAAAATCCAACATATTTCAGCCGAGATCATATTGGATTAGCAAAATATATACAAAAGGAACAAAAGGGTTTTTAAGAATTTTATCTACTGGATTATATACAAAAATTCACCATACACTAACAATCTAAAGAGTTGAGGATCAACCCAAAAGACGAAGTGTAGACATTTCAACAGCTTCACACAATAATAACAGGAGAAACGCAAGTGAAACTGTGAAACAAAATGAGCTACCCCCAAACCTGGATTTTACAGAAGATATAGTTTTGAAAACAAAATCGCGCAGTTTTGGGGGTTCATCATGCAAAAGGTCTAGCTCGAAATGAACTGTGCTAGGGACGGGCAAACATGCAATTTCCAACTGTGGCCTCAAATGTTATATTTGAAGCAAAATAGTCCAAGAGGACTTGGGAAGCACACAGTTCCAATCCTAGATTAGGAATTTTCAGAAAAATTGGTTTTACAATATGGTACAAACCAAATCTAGGTTGGGTGGAAGGCCAACAGATTGTGACTCATGTAGGAGAATAGGCATATCATTATCAATCAAATCAAAATCTCCTAAATCATCTACACATGTCACATCATGCTCACAATCATCAATCATTAGCAAGTTCACACTCAGAATCATCAACATCATCAACAAATTTATTCTCATGCATCGGCAAATCAGGAGAAATATCACAATGTGACCTAGGTAGAGAATCAGACACATCAAATATATTTTCATGCATATTAGTGTCTACAGAAGATTCAACTATTCCTATGTCATGCTCATCTTCACAGAATAATTGTACGAATCCCATGTCAATATCAAAATCATATGAATTACAATGAGTATTAGAAAGAACAACATTCATGAAGGTCGAGGGCGAGAAGCCATATGTTATTGAACCAACAGGTTCCACAATATTTTCATGTTCTTCTAACATATCATCATAATCATCATAATCATCATCATGGTAGCATGCATATTGGTCCTCATTAACAGTGGTGGTGTCATTAGTCGATTCATGTTCCTCTAAATTAGGTTCATATTCAACATTATTTACATGAATGGGACTAGACACTTCATTAGGGACAACATACATTTCCTCATGAATTTCCTCCTTTTGTCGGTGAAGCAAAATCTGATCTAAATGGCATGAATTCGTGCTGTAGATCTATCATAGTCTTGCTTACAGAGTCTTAAAGCTTCTGTGGTGGAGTCTAAATTCATGGGAGTACAAAATTCTTCATGTTCAAATTGTGGTGAATGGTACATGTGTGCATGGTCATTAGGGTCTACAAAATATTGATCGCAACCCTCAAAGGATTGATTATGGTCCCAATGACTACCATTCTCACAATTCATGGGCATTTCATACATTGGATTTTCTCTTGATGGCCTAAAATTATGCAAAATATGACAATGCTCAACAGGGTGGTCTAAACTACCACATGCGGGACATGCATAGATTTCAGGTTGCCTAAGAAAATTAGATGTGACAGATTCCTCATGTGATTGCATTTCTAAAGCTGCGATTCGAGCTTCTATTTGATCCATAAGTGATGATTGTGTGAGTGAGGCACTAGCAAAATGTTCATTTTCACGTTGCGATGAATGATGCATGTATGAATAGTCGTTAGGGTTCATGTATTGTGGCTCGGGACTTTGAAAATGTCCATAATAATTCCTATGACTATTGACATCATGGTCTATGGATGGTTCATAACGTGGCACATTCCCATAAGCAAGTTCTCTAAGAGTTTTATTTCCATCTCCAGGAGCAGACCAAAATCCAGACATGATTGGCTCAAAAGCTAAGCAACTATGTTACAAAGCCCAAAATTTGGTTTTTAAAGGGTTTGGATTTTTGGGAAAAATTTGGTTTTGGTGGGAGACATTTGAAAATTTGGTTTAAAATGGGAGAATTTTAAAAATTTGGTTTATGGGAAAATTTTGGTTTTGATGGGCTATAAAAGAAAAGTTTGGTTTAAAATGGGAGCAAAAGAAAATTTTAAAATTTTAATTTTTTTTTTTTTTTTTTTTTTTTTTTGTATATAAAAAAAGAAGAAAATAAAATTTGGTTTTTGAAATGGGAGCAAGCCCACTGTGCAAGCCTCTAATGAAATGGACGGAAGGCTGCGGCCTACGAAAATCCAAGTTTTAATTTTGAAAGTTTAATTTGGCCCAGTTGGTTAAGGCCCGACGTTTGTTTTAAAACTTTGGTTTCGAGGTCCACTTACAAGTCCACAATCAGTTATAAGCTCAGCTGGGTCTAAACCCAGAGTCCAAAATACAAGTCCAATGAAAGAATTTAAACAAGCCCACACAAAATAAATACAAGCCCACAAATTAAACAAACAAGCCCAAAAATAAATTATTACAAACCCAAATAGAAAAATAAAAAGCCCAAAAAATTGGGTTAATTATTACAAGCCCACAATTAAATAATTTTGGAAGCCCACAGGTTGGGTTCTCTTAATGAAATGGGTTTAGGCTTACCTTTCTAGCACAGCCCAGCTGCTCTGATATTGTTGCAAAAACCCAGTTGGGTTTTGGTTCTTTTCCTTGGTGGCGTCCCAGCAGAGGAAAAACAGGTTCAGAATCAGCAGGTCCAACAGCAAATGAAATGAAGCAGATGCAGATGCAAATGCTATGCAATGAAATGCAGAAATAGCTAAGAAAAACACAGATAAAACACAACACCAATCCCCGGCAGCGGCGCCAAAAACTTGGTCGGGTCCGGGGCAAGCGTTTAAAAATGATGCGATGGAAACGGGCCTACAGTAATACCGCAAGTGCACGGTCGTCAGTTGTAGCTCGTGCAAGTACGGGTCCATCCACAGAGATCGGGTGTGTTTCGGAAATGTGTCTAGCTAATTGGGTTCCTAAATTTGCTTTGGGCTTAGAAGCCCTTTGGAATTGTTGGGCTTAATATACTATTGGGTTTGTTCTCAATAAAAGGAACTGAGCTTGGGCTCAGTTGGTCTTTGAAATGCAAATTGGGCTTTGGCCCTTGAGGTAAACTGAGCCTTGGACTCAATTGGTTTGGTCTTGGGCCTTTGAGTTTAGGCTTATGGAACAAGCCCACAGGTTGGTTGAACTGGGCTTTGAATTTTTTATGAGCTGGGCTTCAACTTTTAGTCCAAACCTGGGCTTGTAACTGTGGATTGGGCCTTAATCTTTTTGGAATGAGCTGAGCTTTGGGCTCAGTTGGGTTGGCCTTGGAAGGCTGCAGGAGTAGCAAGAACTGAGCTTGGCTTGGCAGAAGAAGAAGTGTCAGCAGCAACATCCTGGCAGCAACCTTGGCAGGAGAAGAGAGCAATGCAGCAGTGGAAGATAGTGATGCAGCAGAAGCAAGAGGGGAGGCAGTACAGCAGCTGCAGGAGAAGCAGCAGCAGCAGCTGCAAGGGGAAGGAAAACAGCAGCACTACACAGGAGAAGCAGCAGCAGTGCTGCAGGGCAGCAGAGGAGGAGCTGCACAGCAGTGCAGCAGCAACAGAGTTGCAGCAGCAGCTGCAACAGCACAGGGCAAGGAACAAAGCAACAGCAAAATAACACAAGATGCAAATGAAAATTACAGTGAACAAAACACAAAGAAGCAAAATGAAAATAACACAAAGGCAGTTAGCCTAAGGCAGGGGAAGAAGGTTAAGCTAACATGGAGCTGAACTAAAGCACTCTTTTAGAGTGGGAAGAGAGCTAGCTTGCTCATTGTCACTAGTGGGCACTAGTTTCTTCCCACTACTCAATTAACACTATGCAGCAAGGTTTACTCCATCTAACTGAACATGTATCACACTGAATTCTACCATCATTCTTTCACCCCTAGAATCAGTTGTCTTCTTACAGCACAACTGATCACAGATGCATTCATTCAAGTAGATATCATCAGTTCTATGACATTTAAGCACTACAATACAATTAACATAATCTGAACTAACAATGAACACATACAAACTTCTAAGACATTAACAGGAGACAAATGCAATTATAACATGAACATAAGCACAACAGGAATGTGAAACTGAACTGAACTGAAATGAGCATAACAAGTGAACTGAAATGAGCATAAGCTAACACATTAACAGAACTATGAACATAAGCATAACAAGTGAACTGAAATGAACACAACTGAAAATTAACAATTAACAGAACTTGGGAGTTCTGGATGTTGGCTACTCCAAGCATGGATTCTAACACAACCCATAGTCCCAATTTATACCCACAACACAATTTAGGTTCTACCCAATTTTTCACCCAAACTGACAGAGCTAGGGTTTGGTAATTTCTCACCTAATTTGATGTATCCACATCAAATTGAACGCAACCCATGCTTTGTAATTGCTCCTACTCCATTTCTCATGCGCCAATTTCAACTCTAGCACACGTTAATCCATCAATCCATAACCTAGGGTTTAGGTTAGGTAATGAGTTGATGGGCTAAAGGGCTAGAATGATGGGGGAAGGTGTTCAATTATGTGTAGGATGATGACGGAGGTGGTATGGTGGTGTTTGGTGGCGGTGTGGTGGTGACAGTGGAGGTGAAGGAGATGGTGGCAGGACATGGTGTCTCTGCAGAGGGGTGGAGTGGAAGGGAAGGTCGACTGGTTGGGAGAAGGGGTTGTTTGGTTAGGTGGGTGGTGCTCGGTCACTAGGGTGTGAGGCGGATGTATCTAGTTTTGATGTTCTGTGACTCTGAGCTGCGAGATGCGAAGATGGTTGGTAGATCGGACGGTGATGCGGAGGCAAGCGATGAGAGACCGTTGGATTATATGATACAACAAAATGAACGGTACTTGATGGAGTTAGGTACTGTAGTGTTATGCGGAGATATCAAACTTTGATGCACAGCAAGGGAGCGACCGTTGGATTCAACTACCATCTAATCTGAAGGCTTGGAATTTCAGCGCTGTGGTGCTTGGCAGAGACATCAGATTTTGATGCTCAGCAAGAAGCGACCGTCGGATGCTTCTGAGAAATGATCTGATGGCTGAGAACGGAGGCGCTTTTGTGTGTAGAAAATGAGGTTGTGCGCACCATTCTTCGCGGCTTCCTTGCGTAATTTCTCCCGGCTTTTCACTACTTTTCTGCTCTTTTCGCTCCGCGACTAATCCGAACTTTATTTACTACCTAAAAATGCAAAATTAATTAATAAAAATATTTATTCTTGAAAACAATGAAAATACAGAATATGGGATAAAATGTAGAATTAACGCATAAAAGATGAGTTAAAATGCCAACAAAAAGGGATAAATATATACAATATTTGGCACTCATCAGCAAGTCCCGCCAATTTATTCACTAATGCCTCACTTGTTGATGCACTGCCAATTTTCTTCTTCTCTGACCTACAAAAATCCCAATTAAATTGAACCCAAGAAATCAAATTACAAAAGTAAAGAAGAAAAATTGAAATTGGATCTACAAAATTGATTTTTTTTTGTTTTTAATAAAGTGACCAACTTTTTGAACCATATTAAGAAATTAGCCATTTTTTGGAACTGTTATATAAAATGGCCGAGTTAGACTTATACCGACCCGTTTTTTTCAAAAAAAAACAACGATAGTTAATTTTACACGTGTAAGATATCTTACTAGGTAAAAGACATTTAAACCCATGAATCATCTCAACTAGAAACTGGTTAAATCAGATAGGGGAGCGAGTCAACTCGCGATTTAATCGTGCTAGAGAAAATTGCTCATCTTCTTCGCAGTTCTTCTCCTGTAATTTTCCATTTTCATGGGACCCTAATAAATTACTGAAATCTACCAAATTCAATAGAAATACAGTGAATCATTACCCAAAATATATTAACATCTTCGGGATTAATCTATCTTGATAAACCAAAAAGAAAATTATCATCATCAGCTTTCAATTCCTTCTTTAACGGTCGTTCTTATCAACAAATCAAAACCCTAAAATGTTGAATAACATAATCTATGCAATAAAAACGACAAATAGTACCTTCAAATCATTTTCAAATTTTAAATTGGTTCTAGTGGATTAATAGATGCTCTTCTTGCTTTGTTTATCATCAAGATCCACAACAGAGCTTGCAAATCAACCAACAACATCACTGCACTAACATCCAAAATTCAAATCAGCAAGCAACCCATTTAACTACTCATTCATTAATACCCAAATCAATTAATACCCAAATAAATTTATCACAGGAAAAAAAGAAACTAATTTTAATTCATTCATGTTCAGACCCTCAACATAATGAACAATTAAATCTCTGCAAATAATCAACTGCCTTCTTCAAATATCTCAAATTAAATCGAACTATACAGTGCAATCGTCATTATTAAATACAAAAAACTAAAAAAAAAAAGGAAATCGAAATGAAGAAGAGGAAAATAGAGCGGCTGAGTTTTCTGTTTCTGTTTCTGTTTCTTCTCTCGAAGATACCAGTGTTTAGGGTTTGTCCTTGGTAATGACTGAATCCTAAGGATAAATTAGTAATTTCAACATGATAAATTGACCAGGTCAACTCTTTGTACCACTTTGTAGGACCAGGTTAAATAAGTAACGGAAAGGCTAGTTTATATAAGATTTAAAGCCAGTGGCCGGTTTATTAATTTGGGGTATGGAAGTTGGTTACTTTATTAATTTTTCCATACAAAAATCATCAGAAGTAAACAAGCAAGCAACAGGTGAACTACACGAACGAGTTATTATCACGTATTTCTCTACAATAAAAACTTGTATGTAATACTAAGAAACCCAAAAAAAACTGAAGCAAGTGTTGTACATACGGACAACAGGGTAACAATTCAATTTATCAAACTCTAAGCATCATACAATGGTTATCAGTATACGAAAGTGGACTAAATCATATGTATTCTACCTCTGTCCATTTAAGATTAAATGTATACAATAGACAGAACCTTAATGTCAAAATACAGAACGCTAAAAAAAACATACAAGTAAACGAAATTGAAGCAAATAAGGTGAATACATATTTGAATTAGCTCTAACATGAGTGTAAAGAATGGGAGCATGGCTGAACACACATTCATATAGGATACACCATGTTGAAGAACAAGCATTATATCCAATAAAATATGTATTCTAAGCAAACACCATGTTTCTAAATCCCACAAAAAAGAACAAAAAAAACAAATCCAGACTAACCCCTGAATGAAAATTTAAGCAAACTTCAAACATACAAAACACAACAAAACCTATATCAATACTATTTATGAAGTGCTAGTTAACCATGGAAGGATAGACTATCACTCTAACCAAGGTCAAACAGTATAAATCCCCTTTTCAAAAACAAAACAAGAACCCCTAAACAGAGATTAAAACCCTATAACCTATTTTTCAGACAAACAGAAACCCTTAAAAAAATTCCTCAATAATTACACAAAAAGCATAGAAGATTCAAATATCCTAGTGCAAATCACACAGAAAACAAGTTGTATTAAAAAGGAAAAAAAAATCAAAAATCACAAAATCAAAAACTATCAAGAGATTCAGAGGTAGATTCACAAACCTTTGAACACAGCGACTCCTCCAAATGGACTTCCAAACTAACCCTGAAAAAAAGGAGAATTAGAGAAAAATCAATACCAAAATCTTAGTATGAAACCTTAAAATAAAAACCCAAAACCATTTTTCATGAAACCCTAGTACGTGAAATTGATAATATGAAACATTGAAACTGATATTCGAAATTAAAATTAAACTGAAACTGACCAGATTAAGAGATGCAACCACTGTGAGCAATAGATGTTAAAGATAGACGGATAAACAACCCCTAAGTTGCTAGAAAAAATTTAGAACCTGGTTTGGAGACCGAATTATATAGAAAAGATAAAAGAGAAGGAGGGAAATTTCGTGAATTTGTGAAACCATTCTAAAATTGAAGCGGGAGAAGAAATTTGGTGAATTTCTGGAGCGGGAGTAGAAAAGAAAAGAGGGGGAAATTGGGATATTGCTTTTTCTCCAACTTGTTACGTTATGAACGAGGTGAAGGCATAGATGTGGTTGAAAACTTTAGCCACGTTAACAATTTGATCACCGTTTATTTTTATTACCCATAATCGATGGTCAATATCCCTTTTGTTTCGCTCATACGGATCCGATGAGATGGAGGGTTAAAAATGAAGCTATTTTCTTCATACGCATCGCACATTTGATGGTTCAAAATTAGTCATAATTTCAGGTTTCGTTTCGTTTATCAATTTATTTGTGTTTTCTTTGTGCTTTCTATTTGTGCTTCCGGTTTGAATTTCGACTAGTCACATAAGTCATGAAGTATTTTTAACTAGTCATACAGGTCATGAAGTAACTTTAGTTCACACTGGTAGACTCAAGAAGCATAAAAACTATGGACCAAGAAGTTCTCTCAGGGTTTCGACTTCAAACTTAGCAGGATACATCATCGAAATCGATAAATATGAAGCTCAGTGTCGATTCGAACTTCAAATGTGGTATAAAGGCATACAAACTATGTACCAAGAATCACCAGGAGGGTTATGACTTCAAACTTAGCATGATACATGATGAGTGCCAAATATTGTATATATTTGCACCCTTTTTATTGGCATTTAACTCATCTTTTGTGCATTAACGCTCCATTTTATCCCATATTCTGTGTTTTCGTTGTTTTCAAGAATAAATACTTTTCTCAATTAATTTTGCATTTTTAGGTACTAAATAAAGTCTGGTTAACTCACGAAGCGAAAAGAGCAAAGAAACGGCAAAGACTCTCGCAGAAAGGCAGCGAAGAATGATGTTTGCAAGAGCCGGATCAATTAGAAGTGGGCTTGAAGAGGAATAATTGTTTTTAAAGAAGATATGGGCTTGGCATACCCAAGTCCCAAAACCCTTACCCAAATCCAATTCCATTATCCATACCCATTTCCATGAGAGCCGTCAGATTGGATCCATCTCATCATCCAACGACCGCCTCATCATTGTGCATCAAAATTCGAAGCTCCTGTCAAACACCATAGTACCTAACTCTATCTGAAGCCGTCAGTTTTTTTGTATCTCATAATCCAACGGTCGCTACATACCTCTCCATCGTAGCCGTTCGATTCAATCTATATGGGATCATCCAACGCTCTTTACTCGCTGTGCATCAAAGTTCGCTATCCCCGCTTCATACCCTAGCATCGGAACCTATACCCTTCACCCAAACACTCCCTTCCCTTCTTCCCATCGATCTTCTCTTCCCCAAATTTCTTTCTTCTTCCCCCGACAACAGTCTGCAACTCCATCCCTTCACCCGCTGCTCCACCATCTCCATACCCCCTCCATCACAAAAACCCCATAAACCCATTCCCTAGTTGCCTCTCTTTCTCGTTCTTAGCACCCACACACACTAGGTGCTACAATCAAGATAGAGATGAAACTAGGGTTTCATCACAGTTGAAGAGGAGTTGATCGAGCAGATAATAACATAAGAGGAAGAGAAGTAAAAGTATGGGTCGAGCAGATTTCAGGAAAGTACTGATTTTTTAGTGGTTTTCGAAACCCTAATTTTTCTGATTTGGGGATTTTCATTTAGGGTTTGTAAAATCTGGGGATTTCTTGTACTGTAAATAGATATTAGGTTTGTGTGTGTGAGGGTATGCCTGGGTTAGCCAGAGCTCAACCCTAGAAGCCTGGGTTAGCCAGAGCAAAGCCATTAGAGGCATGGACTAGCCAGTGCCCTCAATGTTACTGTCTTGTTGATGTTCCATGTAGTGTTAATGTTGAACTCTCTATTTCAGTTACCAGTTAGTTACAATATGTTCTAATTTGCTTGCTGAGGTTTCAATGAAACCCTAATATTGATGTGTGTTCATTTTGATAGTATTGCTCTTGGATGTTTACAATTCTTATGAAAGATTCAACTTAGTGCATCATCATATTGCTCTCACATTGTATGTCATGCATACCTTGTAGTTAGGTTTACACCATGATGATTGAATTACAACTCATGCTCAAACAGGTCATCTTTGATCCCTTGACTAGTTGTGATTAATTAGACAGTTAGTGCTTAGTATTGATACTTTAGTTGCGATTGAATTTTCTATCGGTGAAACCCCTCAGATATAGGGCAGACTAGGATCTTACCCCTTATCTGCTATAGGGACAAGAATGGTGCAGTCAGTGGAAGGCATAGTACAAGATTAGTGGTGGATTTGCTAACCTCAGTTCACTCATCTCTCTGTTTAACTTGCTTACTGCCTGTGTTACTTCCTCTTTTTGTTGTTGTTGCTCTTACCTTTATTGTCTTGCATTTTACTTCACCACTTGTTTACTGCCTTGCCTTTGGTTACTGCCTTTGTTCTCTGTTAAGCTTAGAAAACAGTTTAGGAACTTCTCTAGCTTCAAACACACACACTAGTCCCTGTTGGATCGACCCATATTTGCACATTCTACAACACGACACCGTGCACTTGCGGTTTAACATGTAGGCTTTATCTTGCTTTTATTTTCTGTCATCTTTCTCATCCTACCAATACATCATCGAACTCGATAAATATGAAGCTCGGTGTTGATTCGAACTTCAAATATGGTATAACGACATACAATCTATGAACCACAAAGCTCCGAGAGGGTTCTGACTTCAAACATAGCATGATACATCATCGAAATCGATAAATATGAAGCTCAATGTTGATTCGAACTTCAAATGTGGTATAACGACATATAAACTATGTACCAAGAAGCTTCGGGAGGGTTCTGACTTCAAACTTAGAAGGATACATCATCGAAATCGATAAATATGAAGCTCAGTGTTGATTCGAACTTCAAATGTGGTATAACGACATACAAACTATGAACCACAAAGCTCCGAGAGGGTTCTGACTTCAAACTTAGCATGATACATCATCGAAATCGATAAATATGAAGCTCAATATCGATTCAAACTTCAAATGTGGTATAACGACATACAAACTATGAACCAAGAAGCTTCGAGAGGGTTCTGACTTCAAATTTAGCAGCATACATCATCGGAATCGATAAATAGAAGCTTAGTGTCGATTCGAACATCAAATATGATATAACGACATATAAACTATGAACCAATAAGCTCTGTGAGGGTTCTGACCAACAATGATTCCATCCATTTACATGTAAGATTCCGTTAGAATATTTCCCGAAACCTTAAACAAACCCTATTTTTGCATATTGTATGCATAACCTGGCTCGGAGATTGAAACCTGGCCGTGAGCGGACTACATTAAGTCAGAAACTTAGTAAGAACGATGAATTCATCCATTTACAGGTAAGATTCCTTCGGAATATTCCCCGAAACTTTAAATAAACCCTATTCTGGCATTCAGTTTTATTGGCAACTCTGGATAAGTAAGAATTCTAAATAATATATATAAATTAGAATAAATTCGGATATTGTTATCGACCTTCGACTATATATAAATCCGAATAATATATAAGATTGAATTAGAAAATGAGAAATGAATTCATAAATTTCAAATCCTAATTACGATAATTAAGGGTTCCGGTAAACATTCCAACTTGGTGAAAGAGATCATTAAGGATAATATTGCAAACATTAGTAGGTTTACGACTCCGATGTAACTAACAAGGTTTCAATATTAGAAATTACCGCACTCGTCTGAAAATGTACTTTGACTTACAACGAAATAAATATTGCTCTCGAAAATAATATATTCCAGATTTTCAAAATCGAACCGAGGATTATCCTGGTGAATAGTAAAGATAAGTTTCCATAATCGAACTTACAACAAACAAGATTTCGACATAAGTTGCACACTATATAAATTGATAAGTAAATTGCGGATCAACGAGGCCGACTTTTTAATTCTAACAGGAAGTTTAAATCGAACGAGATTAATGAATTAGATGTAAGTGCACCATTGACGAGAAGTTTGAAGATATTGGTATATATAGTCATATATCAATTGTTGAGGTATCATATCAACTAAATTCTTGCAGACAATTACGACATACTTACGAATAATTTGAAGATTTCCATGCTATCGGATGACATAGTTACGAATAATTTGAAGAAATTGGTAAAATACTAAATTTTGAAACAAAATATATGTCAATTCACTATACACAATTACGAAATTCTTACAAATTAGTTAAAAACCAAAATCTTTTAACTAAATAACAGATTGCCATGCTATCAGATGACATAGTTTAGTTGTCTTAAATTAGGAAAAAGTGCATACTAAACAAGAAAATGCGCATCTGATCGGCAATAAATCATTTGATATAGTTATAGATAATTTGCATTACTGAAGCACGTTACCATTCCATATAAACTGCACACACAATTCCACACATTTATATAATTTTCACTACAAAGAAAACATTGATGAAAGATGCAAATGAGTGAACCTGGCGTGAACCGAACACGCATCTTTTGCATCGAAGTCAGACGTGCTACCATTGCACCACATATTCATTAGTATTCAAACACGTATAGTTTAAAGAATTATATGATTATCTTCCGAATTTGTCAACTACAAACGCATTTAATCATTTGGATAGACAACCAAGAAAGAAAAAGTCAATCGGACACGCAGTTCCATGAAACCCCTACGAAAAAGTGATTTGCAGTTTATTCACTCATGGCACATAGTGAGTCAGAAGAGAAATTGGAAAATTGTGAGAGAAAAAACTGAAACATAACATTCAGAAGAAAGTTTTAGAATTGTTATCCTTTGGACAATATTTTTAACCTTTGGACATATAGAACTTCAAAATCATATCAACTATTGCACCAGGATTGATGTCGATAACTCATATTGCCGAATAGATAGTTTTGGACCAAATTGACAGGATTCATAAATCTATGATTTTACTAACTGTTGAACAATACTACAATATGAACAATACTACTAGAGGTAAAGTTCTTAGATGCTGAAAACCCCAAGTACAGATTCCCATGGAGACATTTTCACCACCACTCTCATTCACCCACTCAAAGTGCACTAGCACCATTTACCGACTCTCTCACCACCTTCATCACTCTCTCTTTCACTCACTCACCACTAGTACCACTCTCCCCAGGACCAATGAAACCAAAAGGCTGCAGAGGCCGGAAGAGATATACAAAACAGTAAAACGATCATTTAGCACAGAGGTTGGAAGGGAATATAAAACAGTAAAAGAAATTCTACAAGAATCTATTAACCTACACAAATAACATTCATTAAGAACTATTGCCCAAAGAATATCATCCAACACCATGGTTATGAGAATATAAAACCTACGTGTAGGTTTAAAGTTTCTGAAAATCACTAGATAATGTTGAACTAAAATGTGCATAGTATAAAGATGATGGCCTTCTCACCTAAATAAATATCACAAGCCAAACAAAGAACAAAAGAAATAATTTGCACCTTTGATTTTTCAGCCTGGATATGTTCTACACACCAAGAGTTACCTTGCTTTGAAGGAAATCAATGACCTTCTTCGTATCGCGGAAGACATCAATGTCAACAAGATCCTGTAGGAGGATTCCGGTAAGTATCTTCACCATAAAATGTAATTGAAAAGCAATGTGTTACTCTCTATAAATAAAAAACCTAAAGAATGATAAAAGATGAAGCGCAACAGTCAAATCAGAATACCAGTCAGGGGCTAGTAAATATTTCATACAAGTTGGTCAATAAGCACGGAGCTGATTCACTAACTAGTTGATCCCAAACGTTCAATTTGGTGCAACACAATGTAATAATATCATCCTAAGACGAGTTCAAATATCAGAGAATTACGAGAAAGTGTGATGGCACCAAAAAGACACCAAGGAGTGAGAAGTCTTACCAACCCAAGCGCCAGTTGAACCCATTACGATAGAAATCCTCGAAGTGGTCATGCGAGTACTTTCGATTGATTCAAAATTACGAGATTTCTATGTATGTTGCTACATTCGCTTACACAATAGAGCAATATAAAGTAGTGGTCTACAGGACTCTTGTTGTATTACTATGTTTTTTGCAAGATACTATATTTTTATGGCGCAAATTGAGACTCAAAATGATCATCTAAAGACAATGTTTTCATACCATTAGCGGAAAGTAACTTCCTACATTTCCCATAACGGATGTCAATAGAAGAGAGATCAATGGACGCCTAGTGTAATGTGTACCCAAAAGTTCAGCACGAAATTCAAAGGCAGCTAAGAAGTATGACCAACTCGTACTTAATGGAGCGGCAAAGTGTGCAAGAACTATTCTCTTGAGTTCCCAATCTCTAGTAACCCTGTCAGTCCGACCCCTTACCTGCAAATTAAAACACCCACAAACCAAATGTGTGCATAAATAGGTTAAGAAAGTGCATTAGAAATCTGAATGCATGAGATGAAGAAACAGAAGAAATTTTTAATCATGGGTTCTTTTCACAACAGAAAAACCGACTAAAAGAAACCTAAATTGCAATCACCATCTTAAAGAAACAAAAAAAAGAGAGGAAGAAAACCAACCTGTAATTGATAACTTTCTAGAAAAATTAGGCAAGATTGTTGAGATTTAATTCCCTAATTCCTTCAACTATCGTGGTTAGAGATCTCTTACAGATCGGTATTTGGGGGAGAAAAATTAAACGGATTTGAGTTCAACTGATATAAAGGAAGAAACGTGATCGAGTTCTTCAGGTGTGTAATGGTTGGAAGAGTTGTGTCGGATGTGGTTTCGGTCCTTGGAAGATTTGGGAAAATAGCTATGTTAGGTTGCGGTTCCCAATATCTTTTGGTTCCGGGATATAAGTTATTCTAAGGTTCTAAAACTTAAATTGGTTCCAAACAAAAGATTTGTAAAATCCTATAATTTTATTTTACATTTTCTCAATTTTAAAATAAATCAGTGTGTTAGCTATGTAAAATTGTGTTACTATTAAAAATGACAAAGAGTTATAAAGATAGGGTGGATTTTGGTATACATGGATTTTGGGTAGGAATATTAGTAATAGTGATTTAGTGTAGAATGTGTTAGGGCTGTATAACTAATGATCTCACAGTTTCAATAGTTATTTAGTTTTTATGAGATAATTCCTAATTATGGTAACTATTTCTTAATTTGCTAACCTTTTATATGAGTTACTAGATTTATAATGTATCATTGGAGTTACCAAAAAAAATTTAGTTAGAAAACTCATTGTTAGGAAAATCTAGATTTGGTGTAGTGGATTCAACTCAGAACCCATCGAACCATCCTTATTTCTTACAAGAATAACTCAAGAAAAACAAAGTAAACCTTACAGACACAACCTATCACGCCTGAAAATCCCCCACAAGTGAGGTTTTAATTTACAAAAAAACTGAGCCCAATTTTTTTTCATAACTTGGTCCACCAATAGTAGCAAATAAGGTGTCGTGACATTAAGATGAAAAATCTAAGTGCGCCAGGCGCTCACCCATTGAATCCGTGCGCCTTTTGGCGCCTGTTCGATTGCCTCGCATCAGTAATAAATCTTTGGCTAAAAATACTCCGGTCTTATCTTCACGTGTGCGAACTATACGATCGCCTCTTCCCGGTGTCTCTTACCTTCTTGTATACACATGATATAGGACTATACATTACCGAAACACTCAACACTCCTTTAATTAGCCTTCGGAAAGCCCAGGGAAACACATCATTCGTCGAAATGGGACGAACATGTATCTCTTCAGTTCACACCTTTTAGCACGAGTGCTATAAACTATGCCCATGCTGGGTATTAGGGCTATAAACATAACCACAAAAGAATTGGGGTTTTCTCTCTTCAACACACCCTAGAAACCTCAAGTTTGTTCCGCCATTTTAATTGAGAAATTTCTCCCGAAAGAGATTATTACAGACATAACATACTATCTCGTTTATCCAATGAGTCACTGTGGGAATGCAAGTTAGTATCCAAACCCTGGAAAGATCTCATCGTTTATGATCCATCCTTCACTCACATGCATATACAACATCGTCTGCACCATGATTCTTCTGAGGGGCGGAGCTAGAAACTTCATTTAGGGGAATCAAAGTAATTCTAGGGGGTGCAGAATAGCAAAAATAGGCTTAAAAAGCTCAAAATATTAGAAATTTTAGGCTTGGAAGCTAGTTTGGGAGGGTGTGCAATTGCACACCCTTGCACTACACTAGCTCTGGCAAGGTAAGTTTTATTTTTCTATTATTGCTACCTGAAGTAAATATACCATTTGTAAAAGGATTTTACTATGCCGAATTCGATAAAACTGGTGAAAAATTAGTCAGAGTTAAGGATCTCGATTTAACCCATACGGTCGCAGATAATGGTATAGATGATGATGCACTACCTTCAACCCCATGGTCCGGATCATCCCCGTGGCGAATACCATTTAATGATGAAATAGAACATTTCGAAGAAATTGTTGGCTCCTGCAATGGTTTGGTTTGCATTACATTATCTTACAATATTAGAGATGAATTATTCTATAAACCTTTATACGTGTGTAATCCCATGACAAGAGAATGTGTTGTTCTTCCAAGGATAATTGATGAACCATATTATGACGAGCATGATGTTCAGGTTTGGGAAGGTAGTTTCAGTGATGGCTTCGGTTACTGTGCTTCGACGAATGAGTACAAGGTTGTCAGGATTTACGAGGATGAGGTGTATGTTTACACCCTTGGTGAAAGCAAGGGGTGGAGAAACACCGGTCCTAAAGAATACAAATCTGGCATAGATGAGTATGTACACAGAGCTTATAACTGGTTAGACAAGGATCGAAATTTTGTGTCGTTTGATTTAGAAGATGAAAAATTTGGAGTGCTCCCATCACCACCTTGTTTCCGTGATTGGGATGCATATTCCTATGAACTAAGAGAAGATGGAGAATGCTTGAGTTGGAGGAGTTCAAAACAATTAAGGATGATCAGCAAATCTATCAGCAGTCATGGAGTTGGATAAAAGCATATACTCTGCACTGTGACCGTGATGCCTCGCTGAAGACGAACAAGAAAAAACCCGAACCATTTGCAAGTACGACTGATAGTGAAGTTCTGTTCCACAATGATAGGTTTTTCTATCTCCATGATCTGAAAAGTAGAACCTCATATCCTCTTGTGGGTTTTAAAAAGTGCTCCCGTTGGTCTATTTTCAGAGCAATACGACACGTAAATAGTTTTGTTTCATTGAAGGCTTTAGGAGAGAAAGATACAACAACGATGATCCAAGATGTTATAATGCCAAAGAGCTTGGTTCCGACATATACTCCCTCCGTTACTTTTTAATAGGCTCGTTTTACTTTTAGAAAAATTTAAGAAAATTAAGAGAACTAGTCATTGAAAGTGGTCTTCATGACACTTATCAATAAAAGAAGTATAGTGAAATGGTCCACATGACACTTGTCAACAAAAGAAGTTAAGAGAAAAATGGTTCGAAAAAACTAAAGTAACATTTGATTTTCCCAATTAAAAAACCAAACTATTTTTTTGAAACATTTATTTTAGGAAACTAGTCTATTAAAAAGGAATGAAGGGAGTAATATAGAAGAGGAAGAGAAGACTACAAGCTAGCTCAAAGAAAAGAAAGAAAACAACAAAAGAGAATGAATATCGGCCTAATGACAATGGGCGGAAAGATTACATATGAAATGTTAAGGACGAGGATGAAGAGGGTGGATTTTTTTCTTTTTTGATAGAGAAAAGAGTAGACGACTCGAGGTCGGTGAAGTTTTGATAGTTTATTTAAAAAAAAAAATTGACTAGGATTTGGGGAGTTTCAAACTAACGTTGGTGGTATCATCAACGAACAACTTTTGCAAATTGTTTACGAAGCATCTTTCTTCTGGAGCATCTTTTCTGATTTTCTTTTAAAGAACCTGTTTTATTTTCTTGGTCGGTAAAGAAAAAAATTCATAAGGTTTCACCCAACAAAAAGAAGAGTCCTAATACAAACATAAGAGTACCAAGAGCTAATAGAGGAGTCCATTAGATGACCCCAGGAACCGACCAAAACACAATTGATGAGGGTTGAAAAATTTCAACTTCCAATCACAGATAACATCGTCTACACTACACCAACGTTAGACATACAAGCCATAGAACTCAGACCAGGAGAAGATTTTAAGCTTAGCTTCTAAAGTAATTGCCGCGATAGTTTTTACCTTTTTGTTGAAATGAAAGAACCTGTTTTACGTTGATTGAATGGTCACTGAACCTTATCTTCCAAGAGTTTTTCCTGCAGTATATCTTAGTTCATCAACGTTCAAATACTTTCCCCAAATCAAATCATTAATACATTTATACTCTTAATTTTTGTTGCGATCTTTGGAATAATGAAGTTTGATTACATGCATGAACCCATTCGATCCTTCTCTTTGGAAGTGGTTTCGAAGTGGTGTGCATTAATTGTTTTTCATTATTTTAGAATCATTTTTTATTATATATATCACAAAATGTAAGCTATTAAGTGATGAACGAAAGCATCCTTTATGTAGTGAGTTTGAAACTCATATCCGTTATATCATCACCCAACAACTATACCATTATGTTACAATAATATATATTTTTTTTATATTGAATAATTAATGAGATAAATATAATTTATAATTTCATTATACCCAGAAATCAAAAATAAAAATAATTTCCTTCCTTTAATCTTACAAAACTTTTGTTGGTAGCCGAACAAAAAGCTGAGCCCCAACCCCTATTGAATAGCGACTCCTAATCTATAAAAAATATTTATTTTAAAAAAAAAATATTTTTATTGCAATTAGTATTGTATTAATATCACCAAAAATATAGTAATAACTGATAGATTGTACAAAGCTTTTCATTATTAGATTGAAGATAATATCTAAAAGTACTCAAAATAGACAATCATACTAATTATAAAGAAAGTTTTATATAACTATATCATAATTCTTTGGGTTGGGCAGGTTGTTTGGGTTAGAAATATTTGTGCCCATGCTTTCTCAAATTTAACTCGGGTTTATAAAGTTTATTTCAAGTTTGCCCAAAATCTTGAAATACGTTGATCATGTCCGCCTAACGTTCGGGTTGGGCATGGAATTTGTGGGTTAACCCAACCCAAGTCCCACTCCTAGACCTGGTAGTAAATTAAAGGGGTACAATGGTCAATTAGGGAATAGTAAATAGTAAATCATGTTTATGGCTTCCATTTGAGGTGTACAGTGGTTGCATTTAGATGCGAATATGGCATTATCTATCATACACCGCCCTAATTCGATCTGTAACTCCAACATAGATACATTTTTCCTCTTCAAATTCGTATCTAAATTATTTGCCGAATACAGAATTATATCTGATCTTTTATCGTAAGAAAGAAAACGACAAATTCTTATATTTTTGTATAAATTTGGATAAATATATTTGAAAATGATCTTTAATGAAAATCTCCAAAATATAAAGGAAATGAAGAAAAGAATACTATATGATATACACCTTATTAAGCTTAAAATATGGGTAAAAGAAATTGGATACTTTAGATGCAGAAATATAGTATATAAATTCTACTCGATTAGTTGCATCTGGATAAAAAACACAAAATTGGTTAAAGAGACCAAAATCAACAATTCCTGGGTGAAATTGACAGTTAGATTTTGATACTGTTTAAATGGACAAAAATATAAAAATAGACAGGATGTAACCAGTTTCATCGTGCCCATTTTCAAATATTTTTTCTTATTTTTAAATTTATACAGGATGTATCCAGTTTCATTCTTGCTATTTTTTAAACTGGTTTCATCCTTACTATTTTTTTTTGGCCATTTCACCCAAACTATTTTTTACTCGTCCATTTGAACCGTGATTTAAAAATATTTGGACAAATGACCCACTTTCTGGATAAAATAATATGATACTCCCTCTGTCCTAAAATTTCTGTCCTTTATTCTATTTTCGTCTGTCCTAAAATACTGGCCAGCTTCTGTAAATAGTCATATTTTTTAGTCAAACTCTCAAATATATCCTTCAATTTTTATAATTATAAGATTATTTTTAAGTATGACCAATCAAAAATCTTAAATGATATCTTCATCAATAGGAAACAAATCTATTAAATCAATTCATAAATATTTTATTTTTGTCTTCTATTTAAATGTATTAAATGATATCTTTCTCAATAGGAAACAAAATTATTAAATCAATCCATAAATATTTTTATTTTTCTCTACTATTTACACATTTCTATAAATAATAAAATTACCAATTATGTATTTTTCTTACATGCTGCATATACTCCTTTTAATTTTAGTAATAATATAACATTTAATAGGGATAGTTTGGTACATTCTTCCGGTCTCCCTAATATCTTGACTTAGTCAAAACGGACTAAAAATTTAGGACGGAGGGAGTACCCAAAATTTCTTTACGAAAATATCTAATATTTCGAGAGAGAATTCGAACGAATTTCAAAGTTATCAGAAATATGTTCTCTTTCAATAGGATCCTGTTGTTTGGTAAAAACAATAGTGGAGAAGCGAGAATACAATTATTCTCGATGTACCTAAGTGTGTTTTACATAAGGGACTTTATTTTGATAAAAGATTTTTCATGTAATCAAGCAATTAGTTTCACAATACTGTAATTTTAATTAATGATTGGTAGATATATTTCTGATTCTGTCATGTATAACAAGTGTGTTATTTAATTAATAAAGCTTCTTTCATAAAAAAAAAAAAATTCTCAATAATATTACGTGATTATTGAATATTTCCTAAAGATAATACTACATGATCAATTTAAGATTTCATCACAGATCTTGATTGAAAAACAAAATTCAATACGCAATAGTGTTGGATGGACAAAGTTATCGATCATTTTATTCTAGAAATAGAAAAAGTTAAAATAAAAATCATCTTCTCTGCACGATGGGGCGGTCTGTGTGTGTTCCTCAGCCATGAAGCCCCTCCAACCTTCAATTTTTCTTAGCCTATAAAACAAGCACATGATCAAGTATCAAATATTATAAGTTACAGATCATAGTGCCGTTAAAAATTATGCATGTTTACACATCAGGAATATACATACGGCAAAAAAAACAATTTTAAGCAGATATCATTGTAGTACAATGATAAAATCATGGTACCATAATGATTCGAGTACGAATATATCAAATAGAAATAACCGATTTTGGATTATTAAAACACCAAAGGAAATATCAAAATAGTTTTCTTAATTTGAAGAGATTGCATACTTACGAGAATCTTACGGTGGTTATCCAGTGGTGATTTTTTGTTGCAGTCCTTAGTACATTTATCCATACACTTTTTGCTCAAGTAGATATCACCAGGCTTTGGTTGGACACAAGGAAGATAGCATGGTTCAAAACAAGCTTGAAAGTCGGATTCACGGGATGCTGAAATTTGTCCCAAACACATTCCTAGTATCAACAACACTACAGCTATCATACTCAAGTGACTCTTACAACTTCCTTCCATTTTTTCTAATTTTGTTTTTTCTTTCGAATATCTGATGACCTCAAGAACACTATATCTCAAAACTTTGATACAAGAGAAAATATCAACATATTAAACACCTATTTATATAGGCTTGATATAAAATATAACCATAATTACAAGAGCCTAACGGAGGGGAAAGAAATTATATGTCATAAAAATTGAAGAAGATATCTTGGGTGATTTTTTATTACTCTATCCCTAATTTTCCTCTAGGGACTTATATTAGTAATAAATTACGGTTATTCTAAATTAAATACGCATCTTCTACAATCTATTTTGGAGTAAATAATTTTGATACACGTTATTTGATTTGATAGTCATCTTATAATTTCTTGGAGTTAATAAGCGTCAAATTAGCAGTCTTCTACTGGTGAGATTGGATGCAGAATTTTAAAGGTGGAATTTATGGGTCCAGTGAATTTGCTTGAAAATTACGTTTCCCTCGATATGCTTGGTTGTCTGAATCCTTGATATCATGTTTCCTAAGGGAATCAGTTTTCTAGCAAATCCTCCATATGGAGTCCGACCCCTCTCCCCTAAGATTTGCTGGGAAATTTATCAGGGATTTATGGACCCACTTTCTAAATCCCATATGTATATATGCAATTTTAAGATTTGAGGGTAATACCAAATGGTACAAAGTATTTAAAAAGAGAAAACTTTATAAATCTTAGGAATTTTAACTGATTTACCAAACAGACAAGGGATTTATGTGGATCCTAGAATTTGTAATCCCATGAAATTATAAATTCCCGGAAACGGTGAATTATGCAAACAAACCCACCATAAATTCTTTTATTTCGATTAAACTTTCTGTGTTTTACTAGTTAAATTCTAAATCTTCGAATTAATAATTTCAGTAAAATAATAATGCTTTCATTTTACTGAAGGTGATACTTTCATTTTGGTTTTATTTTTATTCAATTTGGCCTACGTTAAGACAAAACTAAGAAAAAACATTAGAATATCACTTTTCCTGAAACAAATGTAGGCGCTCCACTTCTATAGTAGCTCGTGTTTTGGTCAATAACTCCTCTTTGGGGTGAACCACGAAACAAGCCTGTGCAGTGATTTATATGTCACAGTCCAGAGGAAGGGAACACGCTTATATATTCATCTGAACTCTCCACTTGCATCATATAACTCAGCTGAAGTGAATGTCTCTAGAGCATCACTGCCCTCTATCTACAGTTGCACATTCCGCATATCATATTTTAATTCAAATTGATCGATGATTTCTGCCGTGTCTACCGTTGTTGTAAAAATTAAAATCTCCACTCCCCATTTGAATTCACATCCCAGTGATTGTTAGGGCAAAGATGTGGATCATTATTCCACATGTATCCCCATGTGTGTCCGTGAGTACTGTTCCATATGCAATACAAAAAAACGAGAATCAAACAAAATATGAAGATCACAGGATACTGTTCATCTTAATATGGTGAAAGATTCTCCACCCAGTAAGTTGAAATGTCAGTTATAAAATTGGTAGCAAGGGAGCAGAGTATCCGAGATCGCATCCTAGTGGTTATTAGTAATGTATTTATACATGTGAACCATGTTTTGTACAGTTGGTCTACTTGTCTTATACATAAACAAATAGAGAATCAAACAAAATATGAAACTTACAGGATATTACTTTATTTGATGCAAACAAGATTCACCAGGTAATGAATCAATCAATAATTGTACGAAATATACATTACTAATTGGATGCATACATTTTGCTACTTTGCTACTCTATGCGATCATCTATAAAAACTTACACAGACGAAAAGAAAATGAAGTATCAAACAACTACAACATTAATGACTTCATTCACCATGTACTTGTATTTCCTTTCCTTTTTATTAAGCACGTCAGTTTCAATCTCAATGGCGTTGTCCGATGAACAACCAGAGAACTTCATTGTTCATGTCTCTAATTCACACAAGCCATCCATCTTTACTTCCCACCATGAATGGTATACGTCTACACTCCAATCTCTCCCTCATTCATCTCATCCCAGAGAGATCCTTTACACTTACACTCATGTTATGCATGGTTTTGCGGCCCGTCTTACACCTTCTCAAACTTATCATCTACTAAATCTCCCTGGAATTGTGTCAATCCTTCCAGAAGAGATTTATGAACCCGAGACTACTCGTTCTCCTGCATTTCTTGGTCTGAGTGAGAAATATGGTCTTTGGCCTAATTCGAGTTATGGCGAGGATGTCATTATTGGTGTTCTTGATTCGGGAGTTTGGCCTGAACTGCCGAGTTTCAGTGATACTGGATTATCTCCAGTACCAAATAGGTGGAAAGGAATTTGTGAGACAGGGCCTGATTTTCCGATAACATCCTGCAACAGAAAATTAATTGGTGCCAGATCTTTTTCTAAAGGACTTGGAGCGCTTAACGAATCGATATCACCAAGAGATACAGGCGGACATGGTACTCATTGTGCGTCTATCGCTGCTGGATCTTCGGTCAAGAATGCTGGATTCTATCAATATGCAGTAGGAGAAGCGAAGGGAGTTGCCACTCGGGCAAGAATTGCTGTATATAAGGTTTGCTGGAGCACTGGATGCAGTAATTCAGATATTCTTGCAGCAATGGATGAAGCCGTGGCAGATGGAGTTGATGTGATATCATTATCTGTTGGTTCCCCAGGAGTTGCTACACCATACAATTTACATGCAATCTCGATAGCTGCTTTTGGTGCTATGGAAAAAGGAATTCTTGTATCCACCTCCGCTGGAAATGCAGGACCAGGTCCATCCACTACAAACAAAGTGGCACCGTGGATGTTAAATGTTGGGGCATCAACAATTGATAGAGAATTTCACGCAGATGTCATTTTAGGGGACGGTAAGACTTTTGATGGTATCACAATGTATTCTGGCAAGCCATATGGGAATTCAGCGGCCAAATTAGTTTACGCTGGTGATATTGGTAGCCAATTTTGCAACAAAGGCTTCCGTTCAAATTCTTCTAAAGTTACTGGAAATATTATTCTTTGTAATTCCGGTGGTGGTATCCCAAGATCTGCAAAAAGGAGCACGGTGGAAAAATCTGGTGGTGTCGGATTGATTCTAGTAGAAGATCCTAAAGAAATCGGATATGGATTGTCTGCTATTAGATTTAGTACACCTGTAGTGGTGGTTGATATGGACACTGGAGCTGCAATTCGAGAATACATCAAATTAGATCCAAAACCAACAGCTACATTCAAATTTGAAAGAACTGTGATTGGTAATTCGCCACCAGCACCTAAAATTGCCATCTTTTCTAGCCGTGGTCCTAACAATTTAACACCAGAGATCATCAAACCGGACGTTATTGCACCTGGTGTAAATATTTTAGCCGGTTCAACAAAAGATTCCTACGACATAAAATCCGGCACATCCATGGCATGTCCTCATGTGAGTGGATTGGCCGCAATGCTTCGCCAAGTTCATCCGAAGTGGTCACCAGCTGCAATCAGGTCTGCGCTAATGACTACAGCTTATAACCTTGATAATTCCGGCAAGTATATTAGTGATCTCTCAACTAGCAAATTTTCAACACCATATGAACATGGGTCAGGTCACGTGGATGCAAACCGCGCTCTAAATCCAGGTTTGGTGTACGACATTGTCCCTGATGATTATGTCGCATTTCTTTGTTCCATTGGGTACAACCAAAGACAGATTTCTGTTTTTGTCAAGAGTAAGAAGGTTGATTGCAGATCTGTAGCGCTATCAAGTCCGGGTAATCTTAACTATCCATCATTTTCAGTTGTCCTTAAACCAGGAAATGTTGATACCGTCAAGTACAAAAGAGTCGTTAAGAATGTTGGTAGTTCAGTGGATGCAGTTTACAAAGCAAGGATTAGAAATCGATCACCATATGTTAAGATAAGTGTCTCTCCAACTAAACTTGTGTTCGACAAGAATAACACCAGCTTGTCCTATGAAATCACATTCGTTTCTAAGCTAATCGAGCCAGACACCAGAGAACACGAATTTGGGTCAATCGAATGGTATGATGGAGTACATCTTGTTAGGAGTCCAATTGCTTTCAGATGGGTTACTGGTAGTACTGCTAGCTTGATTTCTTCTGTTTAATGTCTTTCAATTTATCAGTTGTAATCTTCCGCATTTAATAAAAATTGGGTTAACACCAAAAACGAATCCACCATCTAAGAGAATCAAAAACGTAATTCTATGAGCTCATATGCATGTGTAAAGCTACAATAATATTTCAGCGGATGCAATTCGTCAAAATTTGGTAATATGGAGATCATCTCAATATATATCTCTTGATGTTGTCTTCCGGCCTAATTAATAGAGAAACCAGCTAATTAATAGACAACACAAGCATGTGCAAGTTACACAATATTCGCACACTTAATTTATAAATAATTTACAAACAAGAATGTTTAATATAAAAATATAGGATGAATCATACATATATGGCTAATAAAACTTCAATTCGAAATTACCTCAACTCTGATACGTTAAGAGCAACAGTATGGTACGTAGGACAGGGGAGAATAACGAAATTACCTCAAACATACAGTGTACGTTAGTGCATTGAAATTAACTTGTGATATTTGTAAGTAATTTCGACCGACTTTTGACTAAACTCTCGACTTTATGTAGTCATAGTCTCACACCGGACCGTTTTGGTTTACTCTTCAACTACATCGAAGGACACTATAACTTTCGTCTTTACAATCCAATGAATAGTTCCATTTAAAGGCATTGCAGACACCCAGACTTCAGAGAAAATATCATATAGATCGCTGCACACTAACTGGAGCCAAAAATTAATAATCACAATAGACCAAGTGATTACGAGATCAAACAAAAACATCGAAGATGGCCACCAAACCAAACAGACAATGTACAACTTAATACTTACAGGAACGAAAGATATATCCATTGAAACTTGAACCCCGAACCATGAAAACTACAATTAACTCAAAAATTAAACTACCAACAACTAGGGAGATGCCGCTTTGTTCGAACCTAGATGAACTCATCGTCGCTGTCGGGACCATATAAGCTTGAATCAACATCCAACAACCTTATTTCTGGATCATTCGGGTCAATTTCAACTTCATCGGGAACAGAATGTTTACCCCAGGGGAAGTCGAGATCAATATCTATTCCTTCGTTATTCTCACGCGACAAATCATATGAAGCATCTGGTCCCTCATTTGTTTCATCACTCACATCATCCATACCAGCACCACCAGTTGTAAAAGCATCTCCTAGCATGTATGTAATTTCTGCCACTGTCCTGTGAATGGCCACAAACTCCACTAAGATGCTTTTCCCAAATGTCAATAGTGTTTCAATTGATGCATGAAGCTGATCCAAATATGCTTGATAGAATTTACCGTTTCTGACACTGATTAGCAGTTTAATCCCAAGTTTGACTGTTTCTGCATGCTTTTTATATATAAGATCGAACCGAAGATTAACCAGGGACGTTTCAAATAAAACTGCCCAGAACATGATATTCTCAAGTGACAATCCATCCTCGGTAAGAGTGGAACACGGAACTGAATTTAGTTTCTCTACTGCTTCATTAATCAACTCTAATGTTTCCTCTGCAGCCTCAGCATATGCATCTCGTACGGAGGTACAACTGTCCTTAGAAAGAATCCTCTGCTCGGCATATGCATCTTGAACTTAATGGCAACTGCAAGATGATACTTAGCTTATATAAAGACAACTCTCTTTATTGATGTTTAGAAAATCTCTCAAAACTAAACACAAGCTCTAATCTTGCTCATATGATCAACCACAACTTTGGTGATCATATATGTATAGAACCATGAATTCCTTTTCCTAGTCCTATTACCTTATTACATGTCTTTCCTTTTCTTAGAACTAGATGACTTCTAATTCCCTTAGGATTACATCAATTTCCTAATCTTGTCCTAACCAGCTTGTTAGTGACTTCTATGTTGAAGTTAATCCAACATTCTCCCTCTTAAGCTTCAACTGTGCTTGTGAAAAGTCTTGTACTCCTATTGATTTCCTCATCTCTTCAAACTTGATCCGAGCCAATGCTTTTGTTAATATATCTGCCTTCTGCTCAGTTCCAGGTATGTGTTCTACGTTAATGACCTCCTTCTCGATGCATTCTCGTATGAAATGATACCTTTTGTGAATGTGTTTCGTCTTCCCATGAAACATTGGATTTTTAGTAAGTGCAATTGCAGACTTATTATCAATCTTGATGAGAACTTTTCCAGGTTCTCTTCCTTTGATTTCACCTAACAGTTCTTGAAGCCATATTGATCGTTTAGCTACTTCTGTTGCGGCCATAAACTCAGCTTCACAGGATGAGAGGGTTATAGTGTCTTGCTTCTGTGAACACCATGTAATAGGTGCTTCACCTAGATAAAATATATGACCAGTTGTACCTTTTCCATCATCTTGGTCAATATTATGACTGTTGTCACTATACCCAACAATTCCTTTTGATCCTCCTCGACCATACTTCAATCCACAGCTGATTGTTCCTCTTAGATATCTCAATATCTGCTTTATTACATCACCATGAGACTTGCGTGGACTCTGCATATAACGGCTTGTTACTCCCACAGAGAACAGTCTTGTGTGTAATAAGTATCTTAGGCATCCAAAATTTCTTCTATAACTCG